>NC_056747.1:830659038-830717734 GCF_019279795.1 Protopterus annectens
ATAATCTCAGGGCCTCTCAACAAAGGGGGTAAGATCTGCTTCCTCCTTGTTTATGTACCATACAACTGACATGTTGTCTGTCTGTATTGCAATAGTTCTCAGCGAAAGAGAGTCCTAGAATGCTTGCAATGCCAGAAGCACCGCTCTCATCTCTAGGACACTGATGTTCAAATGGGCCTCATGATCTTGCCAGGTGCCTTGGACTGTCTTTCCCAGATAATGCCCATTGGAGAGGCATCCATGGTTACTGTGGCCAATGGTTGGGGAAGTACAAATGGTCAACCAGTTTCACGAGTGGAGTAAAGCCACCAATGAAGGGTTTTTTTGCAAGATTCTGTTATTATTTTGTGGGACATTGGCAATTCCTGCACTGACCACTAAGTGGGCAGTAGCCACTGGAGAATTCTCATGTGTAGACGTGCTAATGGGATCAAGGTTATTGCTGCTGCCATGGTCCCCAAAACATTTAGGACTATCCTTGCTTGTGTTTTTTTCTTTGTGAGAAAATTTTGAACCTGACGTCGTAGAACTTAAACTCTTTCTGGAGGAAGTTTGGCCATCATATTTGTTGTATCCAACTCTGCTCCTATAAATACATGCTGAAAAGGCAACAAGGCAGATTTCTCATAGTTTCTTTTTAATTCCTAGGTGAGAGCAGAGCTGCAAGGTGGTGTCTCTTGCTTTTATTAGTAGATGCTCCATGGTGGCTGTTAGGAGCCAGTCATCTATGTATGGAAACACCTGGCATCCTAGGCACCTTAAGTGACCTGGAACTACTGCCATACATTTGGTGAACACTCTGAGGGCTGTAGTGAGGCCAAAGGCCGTAGCTCTAAACTGGTAGTGACTGGTTCCCAGCCAAAAGGTAGTTGTCTCTTGGATCAGCTGTCCATTCGTATGTGGTAGTATGCATGTTGGAGGTCTACAGAGCACATCAAATCATCTTGTCCCAGAAAAGGGAGTACTAACTGCAGTGTTACCATCTGGAACTTGGACGTCCTTACAGATTTGTTTAAATTGCTGAGAACCAGAATTGGTCTCCACTCCCATGTTTTCTTTGGAACTAAAAAGAATCTTGAGTAAGTTCCAGATCCTATTTGGTTTGCAGGGACTATTTAGATGACTTTTGTCTAGCAACTTTTGAATTTGTAATGTTGCCTGTTCCCTTTGACTGGGTGGAACGTCTGGGATCTTTTATGATTGGGGGTATGGAGCAACCTCTGGATATGATGCTTTGTATCCACTTGTCTTTTGTTATCTGTAGCCAGGTTTCTGGGTACAAAGATAAGAGGTCCCAGATTGCCTCCAGAGATGGACAGGCGGGCCTCCTTTCAGGAATGCTGAAAGAGCTTACCAAAGAAAGATTCTGTCTCCCTGATTCTGCGGACCCCCCCTGCCACGTGGTCGGTGTCTTCCATTACTACTTCCCCCTCTGCCCCTGTGGGAAGATTCACCACATGTGTCCTGGAAAGCACTCTAGGATTTTCAAAACCATATTTTTCCACTTCCTTTCTGACCTTTGAGATATGGTCTAGTAGGTAGGGAAAAACAGACTCCTACGGCAGACGGTCTTTCCTTCTTGCTCACACATGATTAGTGTGTCCTTGACTTTGGTCCTGAACAGAGACAAGGCATCAACCGGGGAGTTGACAAAGAAAGACTTAAAGGGCTCTGCCAAGTCACACATGTGCATCCAAGAATGTCTCCTAAGGGAAATTCCTGAACCTGCTGCTCCACTTGCTCCATCCGCTGCATAACAATTCAGTCTCATGGTGCAGGTGATAACTGAATTTAAGTTAGAGAGTGGGGAGGAAACTTTCTTCAAAACCCCTTCAGCTACTGAACCTTGGAGAGCATCTCCTAACTCCTTCAAGAAATCTCTGTAATCTAGTAAAACAGGTCAGGTAATTCAGCGATCTGAGAGCAAAAGTCAATGAAGAAAAAATGCGCTTTCCATATCAGTCTATTGTACGAGACTCCTTGTTCGGTGGATGAACAGAAGAAAATATCTTTCAGAGTTCCTTCTTGGTGGCTACTGCCACCACCACAGCATCTACTGGGACTCCCTTTGTTAAAAAGATTTTGTCTGAAGGTGACGTAATGAACTTATTTGGCCTCTGAAGAACAGTTCTACTGAATCTGGAGACTCCCCCAGCTTCTGAGAAACTAGATCCAAAAGTTCGTCGAAAGGTGGAAATACCCAAGTGGAGGAAGGGTGAGATCCAAAGGCCTTCAGGTACAAGTACTCCTCTGCTGAAGAGTTGGTGGACTTCCAGACTCCTCTCTGCTTAAATATTTCTTAGATGTCTCCAAAGTAGACATCATCAGGAGGCGACGGTGGGACCCCTCAGCTTCATAGACATCTGTATCAAAAGTGGACTCCTCTGGGAGTCTAAATGCTTCCTCTTACATAACCTCTTCTGAGGGACCTCCTCAGAAGTGTAATCTGGAGATGTTTCAGAAGAGTGGGGGGGTACCCTGTGGGGCATCCTGAGGCCTAGGATCTCCGCATCCCTGTGGATGCAAGGGTATAGAGGCAGACACTGGTGCTTTTGGGGGAAGAATGTCCGGAGATGACAGTGTAACTTGCCTGGGGAGACAGAACTCTCATCACCTCAAAACCACCCCTGCACCTGATCAGAGGAAATCCCTGGATCTGAAGAAGTAGAGGGAACCCCGAAATCAAGGATGACATCCCAGAGGCTGAGGTAGGAGCCAAGCTCACCCGAACCAATGCCCCGAGAAGCAAGGTCGAAGCTGACAACTCTCTGACATGACTCACCTCCCTAGACCCGACTGGAGAGCATCTGCTCCTAGATTCCTTGAACTCTGATGGAGCCGAGGATGTCTGAGCAATGGTCGAATCTGAAGATGCCGTAATGAGTCTCGGGTCCAATGGTTCCACTAATATCAGCTCAGGATATTACAACTCTGAAGTCTGAGGACAGATCGGAGTAGGAATTGGAGCAAAAGAGGAAGATGTGGTCAGATCCAAAGCCCTTGGGGTTGGATCCGATAACAGTTTGGCCAGCACCGGCGTCTTTAATAGCTTCTGTAGCACTCGATCCACATCATCGTCGAATAGGCTCCTGGAAGACCGACTGGAGGGGTTGGAGACTTGGAAGGTTGAAGTATAGGAGATCTTAGAGAGTGGGGGAGAACAGCTCGAAGACAGGGGACTGACTCTGCAACAAACTCCACTGGCACAGAGACTGATGGTGCTGGAGCTGTGGATCTAACAGACTTGGGATCCAGTGCTGAAATTTTGGCAATCTTTTTTGACGGCTCCAGTGGAGCACTAGAACAGGAAGATCTCTTCCCAGACTTGTCAAATTTTGAAGATGGAGCTTGGTTAGACTTTGATAAACCCGTGCCTTTGTACTGCTTCTGAGAAGGGTTTTAAGAGACCTCTCAATATCAGTTAGTTTTTCCTCTCCAGGAGAGTCTTGTGATTAAAGGAGTGACAAATGGAACAAGACTCCTGGAGATGGACAGCTCCTAGGCAACAGACACATTTTGTGTCTGTCAGTTCGGGAAATTTTCTGTCCACATTTTTTTGAAACCAGAGGATTCTGAATCTTTAGAAGACATTCTGAATAAAAGGGATAGTAAAAAGGGAAGCTAGGAAAAGAAATTAAGCTAACAACAGTAGTACTTAATTATAAAAAGGAGGGCAGAGCCCTCTAACTTAAAAATGGGCTATACACGGGAGAGTGAAAGGAAAAAGAGGTAGCCCTCTATATTAAACGGGCTAAGGGTAAGGTAGTTCTCTAATTTAAACAAACTGAACTTAACAATTCCTAAAAGAAAAAACAAGAGAAATAATAGCCCTCTAACTTAAATGGACTACAAAGAGTCTTAAGGAGGTGGCCAGGATAGGGACAATAAGGCCTAGGCAGAAGACTACGGCAAACAGCAGAAAAACAGCAGAACAAAGCAGAAATCACTAACTAGCACAACAACTAGCTATCTAGATCAATAATACAGCAAGAATAGGCAATTTCCAACAATAGTAATTATAAGAAAGAGCATATTTAGCCAGAGCCAGTAGAACAGGCACCTGATCTTGTTTAGCGGCAAACGAAATCTGGGGAGATTTCCTAGTGCATGCAGGGATAGGGTTTAGCCGCGAGCTAGTGGAAGACCTCGAGCTTGTGTATAAAGGCAGAGTCGGATCCAAGGATCGGATCTGAACCCATCCTGGTAAGAATGAAGGTGACATAGGACAACACATCTATTGTTTCATTGTATCATTTGTTTCTTTTCCTGTTTTCCTTTATAATGTATATGTTCCAGATACCCTTCACTAAAATTCATTCCTTGCAAAGCCATTAGAAATGCATCCACACCCATAGAACAAAAGTCCACTTTACAGTAAACAGTAAATGAAATTTATCCCATTGTCTTAAAATACAAATGGGAGCTGCGCAAGATGCCTTCAAATAATAATTTTGAACTTTAAAGCCTCTTTTACATAAGAAAGATGGGATTAAAAAATGGACCAAAGGAAGAGTGGCACTTTTAAAATGATGAGCTAGTGAATGCATTTAGAAAGGTACAGTAATAACTTTCTCATTAACTGTCGCACTGAATAAATAAAGCAATCATGAAACAAAGTAGACAGACACAACAGGTATTTCCTATTCAGTTTAACATTCAAGCTGTTTGCACAGTTTGTTAAATAAAAATGAAGCAAGTTTCTGTTTTTTAAATCTAGCTTCAAACCCTTGATGTAACCAGGAATGTAACAGAAAATGCTGAATAGATAACAAGGGACCTTACTGGCTTAAAATCCTGATTATGAGCTGCTTTGAAATGCAATGTGCCATTGCTAAGATGCATTTTAATGTCCCAGATATATCCATGAACTCTAACAGTAATTTTTATGGTTGTCTGCCATGTGCAATATTTTTTTTTACAGGGACAACTAAAAATTATAAACTACTTCATTATAACATAACTGATATTCTGCTTAAGTAGAAGTGTGAACATTAACCATACGTTGAAAGGAATTGTCCTTCTATAGCAGCTGATAGTAAGTACAGTTGTGTAAAACCTTACCATAATGGTGGATATCCTTGCCTTCACCCCTGCAGTATGCATTGCTTATAGGGATTTCCTGCCATGAAGCCAGTCATCCGGCCAGTTTACCAAAGTCTACCATTGCTTTAAGGCACACTTTACATCACCTACACACTCCTCATGTAGCGTAGGGCATAAAGGTAACGTTCAGGTGTACCATGGAGTGCTGTACCTACTGGGGCAAAGAGAACCTGCACTTCTAGGAAGGAAAAATAAAAAGACTAGAGGGATGGAGGGAGGAAGCCAAGGACATCTACCGTTATGGTAAGATTTTATGCAACTGTACTATGTCCTTACATTCACTGCTGCAGTATTCACTACTTATGGGTGAGTACCAAAGCTCAAGTAGAAACTTGGAAAAAGGAAGCAGTAGAGCCTTCTAAGAAGCCATGAAGAATGGCATTAGCAAAACTAGCTCTATCTCTGGAGATGCCATCCAACTTGCAATGCTTGGTAAAGGTATGTGCAGAAGTCCAGGTAGCTGCTTCTAGAACAGAATTAGTGTCTGAACCCTTGACCAAAGCACCATAAGAAGCCACAGCTCTAGTGGAATGTGCCTTTGCAGAAGAAGGAAGACTCTTGCCATGAAAGTGTAACAAAAGGTAACAGCCTTTGAAATCCAAGTAGAAATAGATTGCTTGGAAACAGCCAATCCTAAAGACCTAGGATGGAAGGAAACAAAACTGATCAGATTTTCTGACAGCTTTAGTCTTACCCAAATAAAATCTGAGATGTCTATGCAGATCTAAGGTATGCAGCACCCTCTCACTGTCAGATTGCGGAGAGGGGAAAAAAGTAGGCAAATTAATAGACTGTTTAAGTAACAACTCATTAACCACCTTGGACATAAAAGGATTAGCACACAAGGACACCCTGTCCTCATGAAATATCAAAAAAGATGGGCAAGCCATAAGGGCTTGCAACTTGGACACCTGTCTGGCAAAAGTAAGAGCTAACAAAAGTCTTCCACGAACAATATTGCAAGGAAGCTGAAACAGGAGGCTTGAAAGGAGCCAGAGTCAATTTCTCCAAAACGAAATTAAGATTCCAGTGGGGAGGAACAAGTCTCCTGGGAAGTCTAATATTATGAACGCCTTTAAGAAATTGCTTAGCCTCAAATCTAGAAGCTAACAGGGGAGTTAAAGGCAGACAAACAAAAAAAGCTAAGTGGGCCTTAACAGAAAAATAGGCCAAACAAGCATTGAGCTACTCACACAAATAAGAGAAAACCAAAGGAATATCCACAGTAAGTGGGTCCAGGCCACGAGAAAGACACCAAACAGAAAACCTCTTCCATTTATGTAAGTAGGATTTCCTAGTAGAAGGTTTCCTGGCCTCCTGTAAGACCTGCTGCACGTCCTCAGAAAAAAGATGCCTGAGGGATCAAAATCCTATCACTCACAATGTCAGATGAAGCGTGGATAGGTAGGGGATGGATGAGAGATCCCTTGTCTTTTGTGATTAGATCCCCCTGTGAGGTAACTTGTGATGACTGCCCTTGGCTAGATGCAGAAGTAGAGGGAACCAGTGCTGTCATGGCCAAAAGGGAGTCACCAACAAGATTTTGGGAGCATCCTGTTGAGTCTTTAAGAGGACTCTCGGAATGAGAGGAAGGGGAAGGAATGCATAAAGAAACATCCCCTTCCAAGAAAATGAGAGAACACATCCATCTTCCATACCAGGGAACCCGGGACTCCAGCACAAAACAGAGGAAGTTGGCTGTTAAGAGGGGAGACAAAGATCTACTTGAGTAGTAACACCACTGGTGAACAATTCCAGAAACACATGCCTGTGAAGCATCCATTCATTGGATTGAATGAAGGACCTGTTCGGAGTGTCTGCCAAAATGTTCTGATCTGAAGGAATATAAACTACCTGAAGAGTCACTTGATACTTGACAGCCAGATCCCATACTAGAAGTGCCAGCCGGTAAAGGTGGTAAGATCTTGTTCCCCCTGTTTGTTGATATACCACAAAACTGTGGTATTGTCCATGAATACCTTGAGAGGCCCCGGAAAGGAGAGAGAATGAAAGTCCAGAAGAGCCAGCATAAGAGTTCTCATATATGATGCTGATGTGCTCCTTCTGCTGATGAGGCAATCACACTCCCTGAACCTTCAGGAAGCCAAAGTTTGCTCCCTATCTCACATCTGAGGAATCTGTGAACAGATCCAGTGAGGGAAGAGGAGGATGAAGAGGGAGCCATGGATTCAGAGACAACTGCTGAATCCACCATAAAAGTTCCTTCTTGAGACAAGAGAGAAGAGGAATTGTAAAGTCTAGAGAATGCGATGTCTGTGCTGTGACAGAAACCTGGTTCAAGGCTCCTGAGAGCACCCCAGCACTAACAGGTTTCACCTCATATCATGCGTTCCGGCCCCAAAATCCGGACAACACCAAGAAAGGAGGGGGGGGGGTCCATATTCATAAAGGACACCCACACCTCAAGGTTGGTGGCAACGCACGATGCATCGGAGACCATCCAGGTGCAATTAACCATAGGCAAGACTGCTCTGCAATTTGTAGCATGTTACAGGCCACCCTCCCAAACTCAGGAACCTCATATGGCCTTCCTGAAAACATTGGAGGGGATAAATATATCTCCAAACACCATCATACTAGGTGACTTCAACTACCCTAATATAGACTGGGAACACTACTCAAGCCCAAACACTCTAACCCAAAGATTCCTGGAGTTCATAAACTCAAATGCCATGGAACAACTAGTCACCATCCCCACAAGAGGAGAAAACATACTTGATCTCATCATCACGAACATGGAATCAAAATGTTCAACACCGGAAGTATACCCCTCACTGGTGAGATCAGATCATAAACTAATCTCGCTGGAGGTCCTCATCCCATCCCCACCTGAAACAAAAAAGACCACAGTGAAAAACTTCTCAAAAGCCGACTTCACACTTCTAAAAACTAGTGTGGTCTCCTTTAAGGCCCCTGAGCCAGTGGTAAACATTACTCAAACCGCTGAATCACTTACAAATGCCTTCTACCAGCACCTACAGGACTGCATGGATCAGGCAATCCCAAACAAAACTAAGACTCTCTGTACCAAAGGCAAGCGTCCAGTCTGATAGACCCCAGCCATAAACAAGCTCTACAACAAAAGGAGGAAGCTACTACAAGATAGGGCAAAATCCTTGAAAGGTAAGACACCTTTGATCATCATAAGTAAAAAACTAAGAGCCCTCATAAAATCATCCAAGGCAAATTTTGAGAGAAAAATCGCCAAGGACTCAAAAGACAATCATAAGGCCTTCTTTAACTATGTTAGAAACCTAGGAGGAAACTCCCAGATATGCTCAGAATTAGTTCAAAATGATGTGAAAATTACTGAACCTACACACATTGCCAACATACTGGCTGACAGGTTCAGTGCAAACTTCTCCCCCCTCCCCCAAAAGGAGAGATATCTATACCAGAGGATTGTAGCCCCCAAACATCTCCAACGCCCAGGTGAGAACTGCTCTCACTAAGGCAAAAAACACAGCATCCATGGGACCGGATGGTGTCCCCGGCTGTGTGCTTCACGAACTCAACGAGGAATTAAACCCACAGTTAGGACAGCTGTTTAATCTTAGCATCACCTCAGGATACGTGTCCAAGGAGTGGCGCACGGCGACTGTGGTCCCACTTCATAAGGGTGGTGCCTCCACCGACCCTGGAAATTACCGCCCTATTAGCTTAACAAGCCTTATCTGCAAAACCATGGAGAATATCATAATGGAACTCATAAATAAAGACATAGGGAACTTGCAGACTTTGGATCCAACCCAGTTTGGCTTTGTCAAAGGCAGATCCTGCCTCTTAAACTTGGTTGACTTTTTCGAGACAGTCACCAAGGCCATTGATGAGGGAAAGGCAGTCCATACAGCCTACCTCGACCTGGCAAAGGCCTTTGACACAATACCCCACTCAGGTATCATTGAAAAACTCATCAGCTTGAATGTAAACCCATACATCACAAGATGGGTTGCAAACTGGCTAAGTGACAGAACCCACAGAGTCAGAGTTGCTGGAGCCATGTCAGACTCAAAGCCTGTCACAAGTGGTGTCCCACAGGGCTCAGTCCTGGGTCCACTCTTGTTCGGCATCTACTTTTCTGAAGTACAAGCAAACACAGGAGGGTTATGGCTGACAAAGTTTGCAGATGACTGCAAACTGGGCGCCATAGTCGAAAACATATCTGACACAGATATCCTTCAGAAGGGCCTCACAGAAACGGAAAACTGGTGCCAGAGCCATGGCCTAAAGTTAAACGCCAAGAAATGCATAGTCATACCCTTCGGGAAAAACAAGGTTACCCCTAGCTACCATATAGGTGGCAATCCACTGAGCACAGAAGAAGTCATCAGGGATCTGGGGACCCAGGTTGACAGTAGCCTTCGCTTGACACTCATGTTGCTAAAGTAGTTAGGAAAACCTTCTATATTGCCCACCTGATCATGAAGGGATTCACATCCAGATCAAGGGAGGTCATCGTCCCTCTGTACTCATCTCTCATTAGACCTATGCTTGAGTACAATGCCCCGTTCCAAATGTATCTGACCCGACACCTGCTGCAGCTTGAAAGGCCCCAAAAGTTCCTCACCAAAAGGATAAAGGGTCTCAAAAATATGTCTTATGCTGCCCGACTGAAAGAACTCCAGCTCTATTCAGTCTCATACCGCTTGCTCAGAGGTGACCTGTGCCTGACATATAAGGCCATGTCAAACCCAGATTTGATGAATATGCTTCACCTCAAAAAATCTAGATCCCTCAGAACCACAAGGGCGGGAGACTTCAACCTTGACACAGTTATAAATAGAACATGCTGGAGGGACAGATTCATCACCCAGAGACTCCCTATGCTGTGGAACAAAATCCCGGTACATGTGAGGCAGAGCACCTCGCTGGCCTTGTTCAAGAGGAATCTTGACCAATGGATGGGAGATCGCAGATATACCCCAGGGATTACTTCAGTGTCACTGCTTGACAGAGGCACAGCAAAATAATAGGCATAGTTTTTATTCAAACTAAAGGGGTGGCGAAAGCCACATAACTATGGGCTAGGCTTATAAATGCCCTTGGGCAGATAGCCTAGTATGAACCTATGAACCTATGTTGAAGCCAACCTGACTTCAGAAAACACCGGAACTTCCTGATGTGAAGTATGGCCAGAGGAAGCATTGGAATGGTGGAAGCCATGAACCCCAGAGCTCTGAGAAACTCCCTGGCTGTAATGGAGGCCAGGGGAAGAAGAGTTTGAAAGTAAAAAATGAGAGTTAAGGCCTTTGGAGGAGGCACGGATGCTAACATTGGCACCATCTGAATCCTGCAACCCAGAAAGACATGATCCTGGGAAGAAGCCGGGGAAGACTTTTTGAAGTTTATTATAAACCCCAGACGTTGAAGACAAATGGTAAAACAAATTTTGCAAAAGCATCACTGGAGAGGATTTCTGAATCAGAAGGTCACCCAAGTAAGGTAATATTTGGATCACTTGAAGCAATCACAGGAGTGAGGCATTTGGTGAACACCTTTGGGGCAATAGATAGGGCAAAGCACAGAACTGAAAATGTCAGGAAGCAACAGAGAAACGCAAAAACCTCCTGAATAAAAGGAAGGATCGGAATATGGAAATAAGCATCCTTGAGATCCACAACCAAAAAGAAAAAAGGTCTGAAGGGACATCTGAAAGGAAGGCACCTTTAGAGAAGTGCTTAGATGAGAGAGGTCTAGAACTGGTCTCCAAGTACCTTCTTTTCTGGGCACTAGTAACATTCTTGAATAAAACCCCTACCCCCTTTGGAACACAGGCACCTCTTGAATAGTACCCCGAAACAAGAAATCTCCAAGAACCTCTGGGAAAAAAGAAAGTTGTTCCAGAGGAGGCTGAGGAATGCCCATAAAAGGAGGATGGGAATTCCACACCATTAAGTACCCCTGACAAATGACTGACAGAACCCAAGAATCCTGGTGATTCCAAGCCAAAAAGGAAGACAAAGAGAAAGGTGAAGAGAAAGAGGAACGTGGCTGGGAACAGGTGGATAGTCAGACAGCACCTGCTTTGTCAGGAAAGGAAGGCTTGAGAATCCCTGCAATCTGAGTGGCCTTAGCAGGAGGAGCCATTTTACCATCCTTTTTACCTTTAGCAGGACAGCGAGACTGCCAAGGCTAGCTTAGAAGGGTAGTTTATCTGAAATTTAAGCAGAGCAGAAACAAAGACATGTTTAAGCTCCTGTAAGGCCTTCTTGCCTTGAAAAGATTTAAACCAGCAGCCGCTTCCCCAAACAAAAGTTTAGTATCCAGAGGAGCATCCAGCAACTCAGCATTAATATCATGAAGTATAGGTTGAAGCCAAAGCCAGGCATACATCCTCAGTACTGAACCAAAAGTAGCAGCCCTAGAAGAGGCTTCCAGAGCATCATAACTACATTTGATAGAATGATGAACTACTTGAGAGGAAGTCCCTAGCAAGGAAAGAGCAGAAGACTTGCTCTCTGAGTCAGGAAGATCAGAAAAAAGCTGACAGGCCTAAGAAAGAAGATCCAACACATACCTAGATATATGGGTCTGATAACAAATATCCTTAAAAACCTAGGGTAGCTGAAGTATAAACCTTCTTACCCAGCCTGTCCATAGTTCTGCTGCCCTTGTCAGAAGGCAGTAACTTGGACAAAGAAGCAACTGAGATGGCTTATCTGAGGCTACAGACACCACGAGGGGTCAGCAGCAGGACATCTGAACAAAAAGGAACAGTCCTCAGACACCCTATAAAACTCAGACTTCTTGGGAGCAGGGGACAGAGAATCAGACACTTTAGAGGCATTAGAAAACATCTAGTAAAGCAGCCAGGACAGGAGGAATAGCTGCAGGTTTAGGAGATTCCATCTGCAGTACATCATAGTACCTCTTATGGATATCCAAAATCTGGGCACAATTCCACTTAAATTCCATCATCCTAGAGATTGTGTCCCCAAAGTAAATTTCTTCAGCAGGAGTATCGAGACTATTAGAGTCCTCCTCCTCAGACCAATAGTCTAAAGGAGCTGGAATCTGGGGGATTCTTCATCAGAATTCAACTCTTCCACAGAAAAATTTAGTTCCCTGGGCCTTTTAGGTGAAAACGATGACAAGGAGGAGCAGGAACCGAAACCACGTGAGGAGGCCTTGACAGTAAAGCATTAAATAACCCCCGAGTAAAGGCCTGCCACTCACTCTGGGGGCTGCTAGGGGCAGAAGAAACATGTCTAGTTTTGTTTCTTTTTTTAAGGGGATGTCCATCCTAGAAAACTGAGAAGGCCCTACTCAGGAGGGAGTTGGCATTCCCCAATCATAATAGGCATTTCTTTGTTAATTTTACTTAACATTTTTTTAACCGGGAATGTCCGACTTGGAACAAAGCCAATTTTCAGGGGAGGCCCAGGGAGAAACACTTCTTAAGAAGTAACTGCAGAACCTCCCCTAGACCCCTCAGAAACAAAACTGCGATTCCCCTGAATGCCTGAACCAGATGCCTACAAAGCCTCATCAGACGTGCTGCCTGCCAGATCCTCACTGGCCTCCAACCCGGACGTAGCAGAGGAATCCAACAACACAACCAGGTGAGTCTCTTGGTTTATAATGACCTCGGGAGAAACCCCCTGCAGAGGCTGGACAGTGGAAGTTTCCAGTCTAATATTTTTCACCTTCTTCCCTGATGGCTGACCCTTGGGGCAGGAAGTTCTATCCATAGTATCTTTAGCAAGAAGCTTAAAACACTGGTTCTCAAGGTACAATGAAAGGGAAGAAAGCAAACCATGACGTGTTTTTGGGACAAATCCCTGACAACAGAACACAACATATAGTCGTGAGAAGCTCCTAGGCAAAAAAGACACATTGTGACAGTCTTTATGGAGAATCTGTCTCCTACATTGGCATTTACCCTTCCTGGATGAAATTAAACCCCTAAACAGCACAAAAAAATGAATAAAAGAACAAAAACCCCAACTGGGTATGTATCTGCAATGGTGAGGACTTCAACAAACAGAAGAAATCACAAGAGCTCCAACAAACAGAAAAAACGGATAGAAGCAAACAGACCAATGGTTAAAAACAGCGTTCAGATTGGCAGCCAAGAAGCTCTGAGGTTGGTATGTCTAAATGCCACCTTTATGCCCTATGCTATGTGAGGAGTGTGTAGGTGACATTCAGCGTGCCTTAAAGTAATGGTAGACTTTGGTAAACTGAAACGACGGGTTTCACTGCAGGGAATCCCCATAAGTAATGAATACTGCAGCGGTGAATGTAAGGACATCAACCTTTACATGCAGTAGGGTCACTTTGTGCCTGACTCAGTATCAGCATGTGTAGGAAAAATTAGCTTGAATGAACAGAGTGGGCCATCACATTGAAGAAGTTCCTATAATGTACTTTGGTGTCCAGCTCAAAATTATTCTTAAATCATCAAACAAGATGATGTACTAATGTTGCCTCTGCAGCTGATAAATTTATTCTATAAAGGCTACATCTACAGTGATGAAATAAACATTCTCTTCTCCCATGCCACTTGGTGTTGACCCCTTATAGAAACCCCCTTAATAAAGGAATACCACTCTTTATAACAAAGGAGAGCTAATAGCCAACATTTCCAAGGACTCCCCAAGGACTGCATCCCCATATCTTCTTCTGCCTAGTCTTTCAAAGTCTTCAGTTACAGTACAATGACATTCTCCCTCACTTTAGGACAATCTTTGTGCCAGGGTACATTCACCACAACAGCTTGACAAGGTGGTGGGGATGTGCATGTGTGGTTTGGAGGAAATTATATCTTGCAGTAGAACTCCTGAACATGGTGACCTGAGCCAAAGAAATGCATAATTTTAGTCCTCCCAAATGAATACCACTTTCTTACCACATATGGTATCTGAAATCTCTCTCACTTTCATCAGGTGGGTCTCCCTTTTCAATGGGCATCAACTTTCATTATCTCATGGTAAGAAAGGTGGACAAAACTAGGCATTAATTCTTGCTCATGTATAAGAAAAAGATACAGTGGTGGTGCTAAGGCAGCTTTCATCTGTTCTGGACCACAGAAATTTGTCCATGTGTCTAGGAAGTCTGACGTACCATGGCTTTGGCCACATTTTATGCACTACCGTGTGAAAATCTAAGAATGTTAATGTAAATTAATGTGTAAGACGGCTACAAAGTCCTAAACAGAGGTCAGTGAGTGCTGGTCTTTGCCCTGCCAGACCCCCCCCACACACACACATACACACAGAAAATGCCCTGCCAGACCACACACACAGAAAACACCCAATCTGTAGATGCTCCATTTCTCATTATCCTTTTAGCAGTCCAATAACTCAAATATATTACTAAACTTGTATTGTTGGTTAATGATGCTGAAGTCATAAGTCATTACTCTGTAGCAGATAACTGTTGCAACATCATATAGCCTTCAGACTGTTACAGGATGTACAACTCAAACAAGCAAGATGATTACTATACTGTCTGACACCAAAATATTTTATTTTACAGGTTACTGTTACAATTATCACGAATAATTTAAGGCAGAAGACTGCAATAAACCTTGGTGTCTCAGCTATTCCAATCTAGAATGAGTGCCTTCAGGGTGTTCTAAAGAACTGATTCACAAGTATTACTAAATTTACTGTTCACAACTACAGAAGTACACAGAATGTAAAAAAAAGTAAAGGGGAAGCATCAAACGGATAAGAAAGACAGATATACAGCACTGATTACAGTGAACCTATGCTTGCATCTGCCGCAATCTTAAGTAATTTCTCCCATAGAACTGTCAAGGTCATTCTATTTCCAAGAAGAGAAAAACTTGAAGTCAATTCTATAATGAAGCCACTGTTTCATTAAGATGGTGAACCATGGGCTGCTATATAATCTATGGTCACTTTCTCCTAGATTGTAACAAAAATATTACCACTCAAAACCCTGTGGGTTAAAATGAGATGTCTACAACCATGTATAACTTAATGAAAATATATTTTAATTCTTTAGACACTGCCTGTGACCAGCATTTATGTATACTGTCTTATATGTGCATTATGTGTGTACCATTGATGTAAAGAGCTTGTATACAAGCATCAGCCACAGCTTTGGAATTGAGGCTATCAGATTTTTTCTGGGTGACTCCCCTGTAACTGAGTTTATAGTAGAACTAACTCAGTTTTCTTTAACAAATAATTTTTTTGAATTTCATAATAAGCTATATTGTCAAGAACAGGGCACTGCTATGGGGGCTGCCTTTGCCCCCATGTATGCAAACTTAACCATGGGTCTGTTTGAACTTGAGTATGTTTATAAACATGAATTTTTTCATAAGCACGTTATCAAGTACTATCGATACGTGGATGATTTAATTTTTCTGGTACAAGGTGAACAGTCTTTGGCCCATCAATTTTTTGTTGATTTAAATTCCAACAGATTTTCTTTAAAATTTGATGGATTAAGGATAGACACTTGTGTTCCTTTTCTTGATGTCACATTAGACATTTCCAAAGGTCATGAGTTAGTCACTTCAGTAAATAGAAAATTTACAGGAATCACGCAGTATGTACATAGTTCTAGTGGCCATCCACCACATACTATTAATTCCCTACCATATAGTGAAATTTTGCGTATTAATAGACTATGTAATAGCAAAGATATATTTTATAGAGAATTAGATTTATTATATAATTCATTTTTAAAGAGAGGTTATCATAGTGCTACATTAGAAGACAGTTATGGAAAATTTTGTAAAAATACTGAAAGAGAATATAAATATGATAACATACATAGTAGGTATGATAACTCAATGACTATGAACAAGAGATTAGATGACAAAGAAATAATGTATTTTGTCACTATGTATAGTTGTTTTACCATTGAATTTGTTAAAATAGTCTCTCAATTTTGGAACTATTTATGTTCCTTAAATAATGTTAAGACTTGGTTAAATGTTGATTTAAAATTTTCATATCGTAGGGGAAGAAGCATTAAAGATATATTAGTAAAAAGCAAGTTCAATCTTCCAAGTGACACTGTAATTCATCACATTATAAGTAGAGGTACACATCAATGTGGCAAATGCAAAGCCTGTAAATTTGTGGTTCCCTCTTTTGAATATATCAATAATATTCCTTTTAAAGCCAAACATTCTTTTCATTGTCTTTCAGAAAGAGTTATTTATGCCCTTTGCTGTCCTTGTAAAAAGTTTTACATCGGAGAAACCAAAAGAGCCTTTAAAATAAGGCTCTTGGAACATATTAGGGACATTGCTAATAAAAAAGAGGAAAGTCCTGTAGCAATGCACTTTTTACAATTTCATAATAGTGATTTTAATGAATTACAAGCAACAGTGTTAGAGCAGATACAAGATTATAAATATAATGGTTCAAATATAAAACAATTGTTGCAGCAAAAGGAAGCTGTTTTTATTTTAAAGTTTAAAACTTTATTCCCTGAGGGTTTAAATGAAGATTTTAATTGGAGAATGCTTCTAAATTGAATTTTGGTGTTTTTTATTGCTAATTGTATAATTGAATCAATTAATTAATTATTGTGATATATATATATGTGCATAGCATTTCATGTCATTTGTACTCCTTGAAGGCTTAGGCCGAGACGTCAGAGAGAGAGAAGTCTGCAATAAATTGTTTTTTGGTGGATCCTACTTCGTTGTTTTTCCTTTTGGTGTGCTTTTGGTTGTGCCATTATATGTGCATTTGCCCTGAATCTTCAGTATTTGTTTTTTAGTGGTTTTGTCTACAGGATAACAGAGCCAATAGCATATTTTAGTAGTAAATTACTCAGACCTGCAAAGAAATAACCAAAATGCAAAAGTCTTTAAAACCCCTAGAATACACCCAACCACAGAAATGGTTGCAGTGTTTACATGTAGCACCCAGATTTCATGCTCTTATCCACAGTCATGACAAAACCCTGATAACCCTATAACAAGAGTCCTCAATTTTGTTTTCAGATCTCTGTGGTAACCTTTACGGAAAAAGAACAGCTTAATTAAATCATTCACTTATACAAAAAGAAAAGCACAATGATGTTTTTACAAGTCCATAAAGCAACCTCAGTGTCACTGCTGTCAGCAAAAAAAAAAAAATCTGGGCAGTGCCAACTTTGCATATCCAAGCTGCTATTTTTGAGTCTCTAAATACAGTATTCCTCTCTCTCTGGATATAAAAAAAAATCACAATTGTCTATTCAGTTGTTTCAGCTAATCCTTTACTTTCTTTAACAGTATAATTCCACTAAAAAAATCAAATCAATAACAGCAAGAACTAAAAACAGCACAGTGTTTTTTGTTGCAGGTGATCTAGACAAGCAAGAAAACATTAAAATACTTTTTTTCTTAAAACAAAAACATACATATATATATATATATATATATATATATACACAAACACACACACACACACATTATATATATATATACATATATATATATATATATATATATATATATATATATATTTATATTATTTATTTATTTATTTTTTCTGCCCCAGTTTCCGACACCTAAAACAACGCAGTGAGTAGTTCTCCAAATATACTTACTTATCTGAGGAGATGGCAACAGCCTTGCTGTTCTAACTGGGCCATGGCGGACAGAAAACAGCTCCTGGGCCTCACCACTTATCTGGAAAACAAAATGAAAAAATGAAAAATACATGCCATTTTCCTTCAAAATTCACCCTCTTTCGCAATAGTTTTGGGCAACTTGTGTATTCCTTCCAAGCAATGACAGAGAAAGGCTCAGAGGCCACCATCAAAAAAAAAAAAAACAGTAGAGTGGTCCCCTCCCTACCACATTCCCTTTATCCCGTCTTCTTGAGCAGTATCATCTTTAGCAAGCAATTTGTCCTCATGCAGTAGTACAGCAGCATTACAAGTGCACATCTAATAATGCACTTTTATGTGCCCTTATTTTTTACTGCTTGCAAACATTTCCGTTTCATTATTACTTTATTGAATTTATTGGCTTTGACTGAAATGCATCATACCTTCCATGTAATTACATCTTACCCCAGACTGTGGCAGACACAAGTCCACTGTGATCAGTCCACGTCCCTGGTTAACAAACATCATATCGATTAATCAATCAACATATCACATAATTTACTGTTGCTGCAGCACTAAGTTATAAACTACAAACTTTTAATACTATGTAATCAAGCAATATGTAAAATGTAAAGAACAGACCTCAGTGCCAAATATGAAGCTATATCATGACATTTTCGTTCCTTTCTAATACTGCTAGTTTTATAAAGTAAGCTTAGAAAAATGGCCTATCTGTGTAGTAGCTAGAATGCAACCTGTAATATTGGTAACATGCTTATGGAAGTAGACCCACATTATCAGACAGACATCTGTTGTGGCACAACCTCATTTACCATGGGGCAGATGTATGGTCACTATTACATAATCATATACTCTTTCTACCTACAACAAGGAGGAAAAATAACTACTGCAGCTCCTCAGGATACAGCAACATATGATGAATTTCTTCACACTTGTGTCTATTTCCATTCTTCTCTCCATCGTCAAAAGCAAATAGATTTTTTCCTCATATGATTTTTGCATCTCCACTTAGTGATCATTAGCCTTCCTCAAATTAATGTAAGACAGCTTGTTCCCTTAGCAGTGATACCCTGGCCACAGAATGAGACAGACGGAGCTGTCATCCAAGCAGACACAAAGGTTGTTTGACTCTGGCCGTCCACTGACTCATCAACCTTCCCTGTAGTCTACTGCCCAGTGATTAGTTTGCCAGTCCCCTGCAACAGATCTTAATTAGCAGCCCAGAGCCTCAGATGATATACCACCACATTGGTCATCACCCGAACCTTAAAGTTCACTGAATGGGAGAATAGCAGCAGCAGGGGAGTGGTAAGCCAATCTGCCAGAGTTGCCAAGGAATATTTTATTAATACTGGTAGTCAAGCAGTTCTGTTTAGCCCCACCCCACTACCAATTGGCTGATTTCAATATCCATGTCACTGCAGGGATGCATTAACATGCAAGTGTGCTTCCACACACATGCACTAATAAAGGCCACCATCACCAGCTTGAACATATCAAACCCACATCCCTAGTCCTGGCTGTTTTGATGCAACGCAAGTCCCTGTTTGCATGCTGATGATCAGCAGACAAAAAACATCCTGCCAGGATGGGTGAGCTGTTGTTGGTCACTCTCATCTTTCCCCTACCATCTCTTCCAGCACCAAGCCACTACTCAAGCTTGGGTTATGTGGGCTGTAGTCAGCGCTTTATCGCTGTACACTACAGACCTGGATTAAAACAGAGAATACTAAACTAGTTAGTTAAGAAATAACTAAATGTTGTTGCCTCACAGCAAGAGGTTCTCCTGTTCAATTCTCAGCTGGAGTGCCTTCTGTGTGGAATCTGCATGTCCTCCCTGCGGTCGAGTGGCCAACGAAAGACATGTGTGAATGGGAGTACCTTAGCTGAAGGTTGGGCATTGGGCTGGCAACTCGGCACCATAAAAATCTACTGCCAATCATTAGCGGACCAGAGTTCCGCTGTGGCAACCCCTAACCGGGAAAAGCCGAAAAGACTTGACTTATAAGAAGAATGCTTACTTTATGCTCATAACAACTTTGAAAATGTTTCCAAAGACAAAGCATCACCAGTTTTCATAGCATTTTTTTTTTTTTTTACATAAAAAATATATTTCCATCTTTAGGACTGCTAGGGCTTTATAAATAATGAAGAAATGCTAACTGTGAGCATACAGGGCTTGCTAGGCCTGCGGAATGTGACAATTCCAAGCATTTGTTACTTGAACAATAAAAAACTAATAAGCCATGTTTTAATACCCAGACAAGACAAATTAGTATATTGGCCGTTTTTATACATTTGTACTCACAAAGGTAAAGGAAACAACAAAGCTAATCAACAGACAAATTTATGCATAAGGAAAGGAAGGAGAATTTTTAATGGGTATTGTTAAATTAATGTTGGGTGTTGCATACAAACCAGGCAAATCAAACTTTTGTATACCAACGTGTAACACAAACACTGTTCTAAAAAGGCTACACACTGCTGCTATTAAGTGTATGTTAGTGTGGAAATGCAAATTGCCATATGCAGATGATAATGCTCTCAACATGCACTTAAAATTTATGATCCAGACAGATTACTCCAGATAGAACCAGCATGTATTAACCTATTATTATGGCAATGACATCCTTTGTATGTAGCAATTTATCTTAAAAAAAAAAATGTGCCACAAAACATCATCTGTTCTGTGGTTGGCTGTGCCTGGTATCCACAAATGCTTTATGCAGCAGCTTTGCAAAGATCAAGACAAGCTTAACCGTAACTGCAATCATGGCAATGCATTTGTGGGCTACCAGACAACATACACTTCAAAGAAATAAAACAAAGAATGAAGACTGTTGGGAAGGGGATAGGGAACACTGTCCAATACATGTCAAGCAGAAACAGTTATTTTGAATACTTAACAAATGCAGCTGTTTTTATTCCATTAATGTCTGAAGCATGGGAAAGACCCAAACAGTAGTCATACATGGGACATAGTTCAACTTTTGCTAGTCAACAGATTTAATCTAGTAGGGCCTTGGACTACTGAGCTATGTAAATAAGGCCTAAAGGAACGGCTGCATTCTCAGCATCACCTCCCAAGCTAACAGAACCCATCAGCAAGCAGCTCAGTGTTTGAGAATGGGAGGCAAACTAGCTTTCATCTTCATGAAAGAGATCATGTGCTTAAAGTTATTTTCTTTCCTCTTCCCATGATCTAATATACAAGCTGGCCTTAGTCAAATACAGTATTAGTCAATTCAGATCCAAACTCGTCCACTTATGCTAACAAATCGAATTCTATAGCGGAGTATCACAATTGTTTGTCTCCTGCTTCCCCTGAGCTCTAGCTTCATGCTTTTCCACAGCCAATGTGAGGATGTGTGTATTCCTAGAAATTCAGATGAACTAACTACTGTTGGGCTATCAGGGGAATCAGATCAGACTCTTAAATATGATCACTAAGAAAAAAAAAACAATTACATCACAGAGTTATTTTGAAGGAAAAACATGTTCTTAAATGTTATTTTGGATTACAGAAGAGCTCACTTGTATGGCAATTCATCATTACTATCAGTATCTAAGCCATTCTGATTATTTTTGTACACTGTTATGGATATACTTAACTGTCATAACCATCAACATTTACACGACCTTAACAGAATATTGTTTAGGGCTGAAGTAACAGCCTCAAAATATTTTAGAACGCAAGAAATTCAAAATACAAAGAAGGGATGAATGGTTCTGTGATCTAAGATAGATCACGTAACCTTTGAGTTTTAGTCTCAGTATCGGTATTTGTGCATCACAGATAAAAACAGCCACAAAATACTTTTTTGTACACAACGCATGATTCATTTCCAATCCATTTTGCATAAGAAGCTCTTCATAAAAATGTATCATACAAAAGAATGGCAAGTACTAACAGCTCAAAAAGGTTTCCTTAATTTACAATATAAAGTTCTTAAAATAGAGATACTGTCAAATGGCAATATTTGGGCCTCACACCCAACAAGAGAGACATAAAAAAGCTCAACCACATCACACAATACTGGTAGGAAACCAGCTGTGCCTCTTAAATAGATTTTCCTCCTAAGGGGGAGGGGTATTAGGTACTTAAATACATGTGGAGAAATTGCTGTGCAACATTCATTATGATGGACCCAAGCAACTCTTCTGCACTTATACCACGTACAATGCAATCACTCTCCTTGACAGGATAATGGTCTCTAAATCCAAACTTAAGGATGGCTTTTCTCTATGTGAAAGTCCTGTACCAGGACTTCTACAACATCTCCCAGGAAGGGAAAGCCAGTGTAGGATACTCACACCAAGCTTTTTCCCTGCCAAATTATTTTCCTAATCCCTAAGCCACTAATCGAAGCTATTTCATCTAGAACACAGTCACTGTTTCATTCCTATGAGGCATGAAAGATACTCACAATTGCTTCCATTTCAGGAACAAAACCCTGTTTTTCCTCAGCCAGCAGCCCCAGCATTTTTTTTACTAAGACAATAGTGCCAGAATTCTGTGACAGCATATGTAGCATTATAATGGAATGTTCAATTCAAATTTCCAAAACAATGACAGGCCATGTCTTTTCAGCATATAAAAGTGTAATTTATGTTTTGGCATTACAGGTCACTGGCACTACAGTTTTACATTCTGGAATACTATTCCACTTGTATACATCTTCAAAATCAATGAATCTTAAAATGGCACAGTTGAAAACATTCTAATAGTCTATATCATAAATTAAACGCAAATGTTGCCCCTACATCCTTTTTATTTTTTAGAATCATTCCTAAAAGTTTGAGGGTAAACCATATGGCTCTACAGTCAGTTTTTGTCAAATTATGTAGTTCAAGAAGAAATTTCACAGTGTGGAGGGTGTGATGTTCACTTCCTAAATTATGTTATGCACTTAGTTTACCTAATAAAAAACGAACTGTAAAATATAACTATAAAATGAGTGCTACAAAATAATCAAATTGAAAATTGTAGGTAGTCCACAGTTGAGTTAAAAATGGAATATCCTTTATTGAAATACACAAACCGATCCTAGTTGAGTATAATGAAAAGCATGTTGTGGACCTAGTACAGGGTGCATATTGAGTTTTTCTGAGACATTGAGGGATACCATAGATTTCTCTTCTTGTAAATTATGCAGTTCCAAACACATTAAAGCATATTTTTTTTACATTCTTTGTTCAATACAAGCTTCAATAACTCTATCATTGTCTGTAACCACCATCTTATACACAGTGGTAAACTATATTCACTTTCCTGCATCCTGTATTTGCCACTTATACTATGAGACACCCTTTCATCTGTATATTTATTGAAGATGTCAGATTATGGTATTTTCTGCAGCACTGGTCTTTAAATCAACAATAACTGGCACCATAAGATGTTTTGTTACAATGAAAACCTACTTCCTCTTGGTGTATGTCAATTAGCCACCTTTTACTGAAGTTGCTGGCTCTGTGGTACAGAGGGGTAAGCCCAGACTTTTACCCAGCTGGCAACAATTTGAATAGTGGTCCCAGTACTGAAGGGGCTGACATGGGGGCAGGTGAGAAATGAAGGAGCTGAGCTTATTTGTTCAGCTAGGGAGATGGTGGGTATGTCAGGGAAAGCATGCACTGTACAAATTCCTCAGTAAGGAGACCACAGAGCTTATGGAGGAGTTTGTCTCAAACGGATTCAACAGACATGCATCATTTGTGGAAGAGACAGCACCATGCCACACTCACTGCACACCCAACCACAGGAATGCTAACTGAGCAAGCGCAGGGAATTGAGGCTCAACAGAAAACCTCCTTTGCTATCAGGGACTGAAATCAGAGTATATGCACAGAGAAAGAAATAGGGGAGTCTTAAATAAAAGATCAGCACTGGTATAGAGTTTTTAACAGAATCTAGAACATAAGCTGCCATTAAAAAAGGAATAATTAGTACAGCATATACAATTTTGCATGATAACTATAAGAATCAATCAGAGGAGGTTAGAAAGGACTGGGAAGAGAGACTGGATAAGCAATTCACAAAGAATTAATGGGAGGCTATATGTACATATCCAAATATGCAACAAAATCTATAAGATTTAGGATTTTTGCCTGGAAATGTTTACATAGATATTTTTATACCCAACGTAGACTCCACAGAGAATTTTTCCTCAGGCAGACAGTAAACAGAGGTGTCAAGGGGAAGAGACAGGTAATTGGGAACATATTTCCTGGAAGTGTGGTGAGTTGGCAGACTTTAAAGATTCCCTGCAGGATGCACTGTCGGAGATGCCGAGTGGGCAGATTGGTCTGACGAGGGAGATGATGTTTTTGAGCGATGACACAGAAATCTGAATTGCCTAGACAAAGGCCTTGCTGTGTCTAATAATAATGGCTGCCAAAAAAAGCAGTTACTAGAAAATGTAAATCAAAATCTAAACCAATTATACTGTAAGTAGTGAATATACTAACAAAGATAAAACTGGAACGGAGATCTTTAGAAACGGGTAGGAGCAAACTATAGTACATAGTAAAAAAATGGGAATTGTGGGAACAATACATACAAGAGAGGAATAAGGTCTAAAAGGCAGCAGGACTTAAATGTGTTATTTAATGTTTGAGTGAAAAAAATGGGCAGATTATAAGTGATGTATAATGTTTGCAACTGGGAGTGTGTCAGTAAAGTTTGTGATGTAAAATGCTTGCGGCTAGGATTGTGTCAGTGTGGTTTGTTTTCATTTATATAAATATACGATTGCCTATGTAGCAAGTGATGGTTTAATAAAGATGTTTCTTGTTTACAAAAAAGGCAGAAATTGAATAATTTATGTAATACTGCTTAGACTGTATGATGTATAGCAATATATGTGAAGTATAATGTTTGTTATGTTAATACAGTTTGATTACTTTTACATGAATGTAAATTTGCCTAGGTCACAAGTAATTCAATAAAGGTGTTGGGGGGGGCAGAAAACCTGCAACTCCCCCATGAATGACACCACCACTCTTTGGGCTACACTCTTATTCAGAGGGGAGAGAACAACGCACAGGCCTTATGCCTCTGTGGGGAACGAACAAGCCAATAAGGGAGGAAGGCTTGATGGTTGGCTGTGAGGATTGGGGCAAAAACTTATACTGAAGTTCAGATCCATCTCTTGCAGCTGTTTCCACAGAAAATCCAAATATTTAATGTCATGTATAGTATAAAATATTTCTGAAAAAGTATTTTTTTTTCTGCTTTTACAATCAATGTCACATACCAGCTTATTTTGTAATGCAACAGATTCCTACTCCAATCCAAAAGCATTCTGACAGTCTGCAGAGTTGTCAAATTCAGATATACTTTTACTTTGGTCTTAAGAAAGTTAAACCTTTAATTGCTGTCTCTTAAGAAATGTAAAGCTTTCTTTTCTGAATTTGAAGTTTGTTAGAACAATAAACAAAAACAGGGTGATAGGAAGGACTGCCATTGGAAGATGAGAAAATGAAGAGCCCTTAGCAGTCAAGTAGGTCAAGCATAACTCTAAAGCAATAAACACACAAGAACGAACCACTTAACACTCTTGATACAAGATCTTGCATAAAAGGAGAAAGGAAAAGTAATCTACATGAAATACTGTCCTAATCCAAGGCTACAGAGTTTTCCTGAACCTAAGACATGCATAATACTATTCAACTTTGCCCAAAGTTGAAAAGACTTCGCAGGAACACCTTTATAGTGGTGATCTCCATTATGAAAATTTCCAGAGAGTGTCAAGGCACTCAGACTACCTTATGGGATCTACCTGTTTACACTTCCTGGTGATGTACTTAACTACAGTTTGAATTCCCAAGAAAAGGCTCACCTGGGACAGCAAGATTTCATCAGGGACAGGGGTGTTAGACAATTTTATATGTACAGTCTTATACTGCCCACAATACATACGCGCACACCATAGCAACCATCAGCTGCTACCTCCCAAAACAAATTCAGAAAAATAAGTTATGTACCTACCATAACGTTCCAGGTTAGTTGTCTTCTTCTCACCTTCTTTCTTGCTGGTTGGGTTCGGAGCCAATCCTCGGCTCCGACTCGGCCATCTTCAAAAGCTCGAGAGCTGCATACTGGCTCAAGGCCACCCCATATCCCATGATGCCTGGCGCTAGATACCCAGATCTCGTTTGGTAAGTCTAACTGCAGACATAAGGAAAGGATCCTATCCTGGAATATATAAAACCTCCAGAGAGGCTACTAGACAGAAAGGAATAGCCAGAGAAGACTCAACCAGTGAAAAAATACATAAGTAACTCTTCTCGGTCTACAAGGATAGGAGGATGGAGGGTGGAACGCAAGAAAGAAGGCGAGAAGACGACAACTAACATGGAACGTTATGGTAGGTACATAACTTCTTTATGTTAAGTTGTCTATCACACTTTCATTCTTGCTGGTTGGGACAGCGTCCTTAGCACCTAAAATCCCGGGTGGCTCATTGGAACAAACTCTTCAGAACAGTGGAACCAAAATCTGCTCTGTTTCTGGAAACCACATCCAACTTATAATGCGAAATGAAAGTATGTGGGTTGGCCCATGTAGCTGCAGCAGAAATAGATTCCATGGGCAACCTAGCCTGAAAGGCCACCGAAGTGGGTAAAGCCCTGGTGGAGTGACCTTTTGGTTTAACAGGTAATTGTTTATTCCTCAGTTGATAGATAAATGTGATGATAGAAGTCAACCACCTGGACAAGGTTACCTTTGAGACTGGAAGACCTTGTTTACCCTCAGCATAAGAAAGGAAAAGTTGGTCCGATTTCCTGATATCCTTAGTTCTATGTAAATAGAAACGTAGTTGCCTGTGAACATCTAACTGATGCAACTTGTATTCCGCCCTGCTGGAGTGTTTGGGAAAAAACACAGGAAGGTCCATGGACTGATTCAAATTATTTTCTGAAGAGACCTTAGGAAGGAAGGAAGGATTAGTCCTGAGAGCAACCCTATCGTTGTGGAACACTAGGTACAGAGGACAGGTACAAAGAGCCTGCAGTTCCGAAACTCTTCTGGCTGAAGTAATGGCTACCAGAAAGAGTTTTCCAAGATAAAACTTCAGGGAACAAGAAGCTTCAGGTTCGAAGGGAGGTAATATTAGAGAAGCTAAAATCAAATTTAGATCCCACGGAGGTGGAGGATCTCTCACTGGAGGCCTGAGCAGAGTGGTCCCTTTGAGAAAGGCTCTACATAGCTTATGCGACATATTTCCTGACAGGCCAATGTGAAAATTTGAAATTGCAGCTGACTGAACTAACTGTAGCGGAAGCGGTCCCAGAATGAAAGAGTTCTGCAAGAAAATCCAAAATGTGGTGTATAGGGGCTGAAAAGGGGTCTATACTCAGTCTCTGTCCAGGAAGAAAAACGTTTCCACTTACTAGCGTAAGTTTTTCTAGTGGTAGACTTGTGCGATGATAAAATAATTTCCCGCACAGACGGGGAGATATCTGGAAACCAGGATAAGGTTGGAAGTGGAGCAACCAAGCAGTGAGCTGGAGAGATTGCAGGGATTGGTGCAGCCCGCCCGACTGATGGATCAGAAGGTCTGGAACTGGGTCCAGAGTCCAAGGCTGCTCGAGAAGATGATGATGCAAGAACGGGAACCATATTTGTCGAGGCCAGTAAGGAGCAATGAGGATCATTTTGCAGCCCAAAACGGTAGCTTTCTGTATCAGTTTTGGAATAAGGGGAAACTGAGGGAATGCATAAAGGTGTCCCTGAGACCAATCGTGGACTAGAGAGTCTCTGGGGGAATGTCCGGGAAGTGGAAGGAGAGAGAAGAATTTGTTGCACTTGCTGTTGAAGGGGGTGGCAAAAAGGTCGCAGCAAGGCTGGCCCCATTTGCAGAATATTTGGTCCGCAACTACTTGATTCAGAGACCACTCGTGAGGCATGAGAATTGCTCTGCTCAGCCTGTCTGCGATGACGCTGGACTTCCCAGGGATGTGCATTGCGATCAGAAACCATTGGGAATAGATCGCCCACTGGCAGAGTCTGAGTGCTTGTCGACATAGGGGGTATGACTTTGTTCCACCCTGCTTGTTGATGTACCACACTACTGACATATTGTCCGTTTGAATTGCAATG
Organism: Protopterus annectens; assembly: GCF_019279795.1. NCBI lineage: Eukaryota > Metazoa > Chordata > Ceratodontiformes > Protopteridae > Protopterus > Protopterus annectens. The sequence continues at coordinate 830,686,820 of NC_056747.1, forward strand.
GTCCCGGTAGGAAGAGAGTCCTGAAGAGCTTGCAATGCTAGAAGCACAGCCCTCATCTCCAAGACGTTTATATGCAGGTGGTACTCGTGAGGTTGCCAGGTGTCTTGGACTGTCCTGCCCTGATAATGCCCCCCCCACCCAATCAGGGAAGCATCCATGGTAACCGTAGCAACTGGGGGAAGGGGAGTACAAATGGTCTGCCTAGGGGTACTGATGTGGAGACCATCCACCATGCAAGGTGCTTTTTGCATGCTTCTGTGATCATGATCATGTGAGACATGAGAAGCTGCTGGAAGGACCATTGGGTGAAAAGCAGCCACTGGAGGATCCTCACGTGAAAACCAGCTAGAGGAACAAGTATGATCGCTGCTGCCATGAAACCTAGAGTTTGGAGGACGAACCTGGCTTGAATTCTCTTGCATGCTAATAAGACCTGTACATGTTGACGAATCACTAATACCCTGTTTGGTGGAAGGCTCGCTGACATGTCTTTTGTATTTAAATTTGCGCCTATACAGGTGACAGACTGACAGGGCAACAATGCAGACTTTTTGAAATTTATTGAGCTACCTAGTCTGGAGCAAGTCTCGATAGTGTAGTCTCTGGCTCGCAGAAGGTGATGCCTGGTGGTAGTAGTAAGGAGCCAGTCATCTAGATATGGAAACACCTGGAATCCTTGCCGTCTCAGGTGAGCGGTAACTACTGCCATACATTTGAACACCCTGGGGGCTGTGGTGAGACCAAAGGGCATAGGTTCTTTGTACAGACCTGTTCAGTCTGCTGAGATCCAGAATGAGTCTCCAGTCCCCTGTCTTTTTTGGTACCAAAAAGAACCTCGAGTAAATTCCGGATCCTTGCTGGTCTTCTGGGACTTGCTGGATGGCCCTTTTTCTTAGCAGTTCTGAAATTTCTTGTACTGCTTGATCCCTTAGATTGGGTGAAACATCTGAAAGGGACTTGTTTGACACTACGGGAGTGCGAACAAAGGGTATTCTGTAGCCTCCGGATATAACTGACTGTACCCATTTTTGGACAACCCTTCAGGGATGGTGGGAGGGCTTCTCAGAGAAGGATTCTCTGCTGCCCTGGTTTTGCGGACCCCCTCTGCCACAAGGGCGGTGTCTATTATTGTTCCCTCCTCTGCCCCTGGATGCAAACTCACCATGTGTGTCCGGCAAGGCTCCCTGAGATTTCCGGAACCACATCTTTCCACTCTTCTGACCCTTGGGATATGGTCTGGAAGGAGTGGAAAAACAGACTCCCATGGCAGAGAGAGTCTTGCCTTCCTGTTCACACCTGGTAAGGGTGTCCTTCACCTGTGATCCAAAAAGAGAGGAACCGTCAAAGGGGGTGTTGGTGAAAAACACTGTGAAAGGTTTCGCGAAGTTAAATAGCCGCATCCAAGCGTGTCTCCTTAGAGCAACACCTGTGCCTGTGGCTCTACTCGCACCATTGGCTGCATAAGAAATGAGCCTCATGGAGGAGTTCACCACTGAATTGAGAGTCACCAGCTGGGAGGCTGCCTTAGCCAGGGCCCCCTCAACTGATGGATTTTGAAGGGTATCTCCAAGCTCTTTAAGCAGATCCCTTTGAAGGCGGGTAAAGTGGCACAAATAATTCAGAGACATCATAGAAAAGGTTGCTGAAGAGAACCATCTGCTTCCCATATCTGTCCATCGCCCTGGACCCCTTGTTAGGGGGATGGACAGATGAAGTTTCAGCCAACTCCTTTGTGGCCGCCGCTACCACCATGGCATCAACATGGACACCTTTGGTCAAAAACTGTTTATCCTGTGGTGCCGTTATGAATTTAGCGGGTCTTCTGGGGGTGGGTTCCACTGTGTCTGGAGCTGACCATGCCTTCCGAGCCACCACGGACATCAGTGGGTCGAAAGGTGGAGACACCCAGGAGGTGGAAGGTCGGGATCCAAATGCATCCAGGAATACCGACTCATCCTCGGAGGGGCTTAGTGTAGTCCAGTTCCCCCTCTGCCTAAGCATCTGAGAAGGAGACATCTTCAGAGGGGGATTTTGGGGACCCTTCCAAATCCTCCAAGTCGGTATCTGATGTGACAGACTCATGGGAGTCAACAGGCTTCCTCTTGCACTTCCTCTTACGAGGTGGCTCCTCTGAATGATCAGGGGAGGCCTCGGAAGAGGAAGATACACCCTAGCGGGTGCCCTGGAGCATTGGTTCCCCACGCTTGGGGTCTGGAGGAGGGACAGAGGCAGACGCAGGTACCATAGTGGGAGGAGCCGGTGGGGATGATCGTGGGGCTGACTCAGGGGCTAGCACACTCCTCATGACCTCGAAGGCATCCCTGCTCGGATGCCGAGAAGGCTCCGGTTCCAAAGAGACCGGAATCCCTCTCCGCACCAAGGGGGATGGCTCCGAAGCCAATGTAGGAGCTGAGCTCACCTGCGCTGAAGCTCCGAGAGGGAGAATGGGGTCAGACAAGGGTCCGATGCCACTCGCCCCCTCGGAGCCGAGGAGGGAGTCTCGACACCCAGACCCTTCCAAGGACGGTACCAAAGAAGTGATCGGAGCCGATGACGGAACCGAAGCAGAAGGCATCGGTGCCGACAGTTCCACGACCCGAACCCAAACAAACTCCGGCTCCGAGCTCAAGGAAGGAGTCGGAGGAGGAATAACTGCAGATATGGATGGAGCAGACACCTGATGAGGGGGGCTGGACAACATTTTTGCTAGGGCCTGCGATTTTAACAGCTTACTGACCACTCTCTCCACGTCATGATCGGATAGTCTTGAGGACCGAGAAGAGTGGGACCAATGACTGTGCTCCGATTGGAGCAGAGGAGACCTCGGAGCTGAGCGTATCGACTCCAGGGAGGGAGACCTAGATCTCTTTTGACTCTCCGTCGGCTCCGAAGGGAGAGTCGGAACAGACTGGGAGACAGGTAAATCGGTTCCCACCGAAACCGAGGCTGAAGGAACAGCTTCGCCCATCAACGGCTCCGAACTGGGAGCCAAAGATTTAGGTGGCTTAGAGGCCTTCACGGGCTGAGTCTTAGCTGGTGAATCCTGTTTAAGTAATCCACGTAGGATTAACTTATTTTTACTCTCCTGCAGGACTCTTGGGCTGAAGGCATGGCAAACCGAACAAGAGTCCTGCAGGTGCACGACACCGAGATAATAGACAGAAGAAGTATGACCATCTGTCAGAGACATCTTCTGACAGCATGAGTCACACTTCTTGAATCCGGACACCTTGGTATCCTTGGACATCCCTGAAAAGGAATTTGAAAAAAAAACAAGGACAACACACTAAAGAAATTAGGATGTAACTACTACCACACACACAGTTAAGACACCCAAAATACAGCCAAGAAAACTGACAATACTGTGTATATATATATCAGCTAAACAAAACTAAGTAAGAGCTAAATTTTTTTTTTTTTTTTTTTTTTTGTAGGAAACAGAAAGTGAAAGAAAGGTTAGCCTCTAATTTAAACGGCTACCTAAGAAAGTGAAAGGGGAGGGGAAACTAAAACGAGTTTTCTGAAGGGATAGGGGAAGGTTAAGAAAGAATTATACATGCTACAAGTATATATATATATATATATATAAATATATATATATATATATATATATATATATATATATATATATATATATATATATATAAATATATACATACATATATATATATAAATATATACATACATATATATATATAAATATATACATACATATATATATATATATATATATATATATATATATATATATATATATATATATATATATATATATATATATATATATACATATATATATATAAATATATACATATATATATATATATATATATATATATATATATATATATATATATATATATATATAAATATATACATATATATATATATATATATATATATAAATATATACATATATATATATATATATATATATACACACATACACACATATACGTTAACTAGTATAAACAATCTACACTAACAAGCTATAAATTTTTATCAAAAAATTAGTAAATAATGAAAATATACGACCTGAGCCAGTAAGACAACCTCGCAGCAGAAAAGGCAAAAGAGATCTGGGTATCTAGCGCCAGGCATCATGGGATATGGGGTGGCCTCGAGCCAGTATGCAGCTCTCGAGCTTTTGAAGATGGCCGAGTTGGAGCCGAAGATCGGCTCCGAACTCAACCAGCAAGAATGAAGGCGAGATAGACAACTTAACATCTCTGCAATTAAAAAAAGTACTGGCCAAATCCCCTACCATTCCCACTTCACTCCAACATTGCTCACCATGCCCAAGGCAGAAGGCAGCCATGATATTATCTGTACTCCAAAAGAAGTGCAACAGCTTCCACACAAACTACCTGAGCATCATTGAGTAAGCAGTGACTGATCGTGCATGAAGTACCCAAAGCCCTCTCCTTTGTGGAAAAAATGTACCCCTTCACCATTTTATAAAACGACAGAAGGAGGTGAAATGTTGAGTCCTTTAATAGCTTGTATAAACAGGAAACTGAAAATGATTTTACCTCTATCCCCATTAATGCCCCAGAAGCAAATCTGCTACAGGAGTGAAGGCTCAACTAGGGTTCCTCACAGTGGTCTGAAAGGCCCACCATTTCCCAGACATGTGATCTCTAACAAAGTAAAACAAGGTACAGCCATTTCCATTAAGACTATAACTATGTTTACACTAAGAAAAGTTAACAGTCACACCATCTTCCAAATGCTGTGAACATAATGCACATCTGCACCTGACGTTAATATAGCCATTAATGCTCCTACCTCTATAGTACAGATAAATGTCTCCAATACTAACAATTTCAAATTCTATTAAAATCATTTTTTTTAATCCTGAATATTCACACCATCACCTATCAATAATAATTTGCTATTGGTCTTTTATTTGTGCAGTCTACCATTTTATATCCAAAAAACCTGAACTCTTTACATTAATCATTACTGATTACAGAATCCATAATGGTGAATGACCTGAGGATTAAAGTATTCTACAGAATCCGAGCAGGATATTTGAGCAGTTTTGATGCAGATAAGCTATGCAAAAGTCTACAAATTCTGGCTTTCATTTCACTATGCAATACTTAAGTCTTAACTTCACTTTCAGAGTCACTTCACATGGCACAGTGCCACTTCAGTGCTACAGCTCCATGCTCCCAATATATCATCCACAGAAATATCAAAATCACTCATCTTTTAAAGTTAAGTACTTAACATAAAGCCAGCTAGATATGTAGGAATGGGTCAGTCCTCAGTAATCTCTAGGACTAAGGTCATATTCCTTAGGGTCACTTAGCACTCTAAACAGCCACATTCTTCCCCACCCTTCCTTTTCCACAGCTAAGGTCACACTGAATTCAAGAAATTGACAGCAATACATCAAGGCTGGGAGAAGGAGGGAAGGGACGTGAATGAAGGTGGACCAATTCCAACATATCCATCATTATGGCAAGTGCATAACTTTTATATCTGGCATGAATAGGTCCAGGACAGCATCTGATGGTCTTCCTGATAGCCCTTCAAACAAAGCATGCCCAAAGGAAGCTCTGGATCTAGAAGTAAAGTCCAATTTACAAGGTTTACAGAAAGTGTTCAAGGAGGACCAAGAAGCAGCTACACACATGATGTCAAGTTAAGCATTCTCAAAGAAGGCTCATGGAGAACAAAAGCTTCCTAAAGTTGGCCTTTGGAAGACGTGACAGTTGCCTGCCATGCAAAACAAAACTGGATAAAGACAGATGACAACCTAATAGGGTTACTTTGTTAACCTTTTGCTCTAAGGATTTAGGATTCAAAAAACACAAAGCTGAACATGTTTTCTGACCTACCTGGTCCTGTCTAAAAAAAATACCTCAAGGTGTGAACATTAAGGGCACTCAAGAGTTATCCCTCATAGTTAGCAGATGACAGAAGACAGCCAGATTAGTAGCATGTCCGTGTCAGAATGCTGAGGCCATTTTTTAGTATAATTAAAAGATTAGTCTCTGGGGGGGGCAGTTTTTTTTAAACTACATAAGCATTTCAGTGGAGATGGTATAAAGTTCAGAAATTCTTTGAGCAGATGTAACTGCTACCAAGAACAAGGTGATATTTTCCAAGAATCAAACTTTTCCAATACAAAACAAAGGTACAAAGGAAAAATTCTCTCATAAAACAGACACCTTGAAAGAAAAGTGCCCTTAGAAGGCCTTGTCTACTCTGTATAAGCCAAGGAAGAATCACTTGGGCTGCAATTAAAATTGGAAATGATAGCAAAGTGCAACATTAGAAAATAATATCCTCACCCTCAAATGAAAACTGGTGGCAACACAGTCCAATATTGCTAAGACTAGAGCAGAAAAAGTAATAAGTATTTAGAAGAAACTCAAATAAAAAATGTGTCTGTCTGCCCCTGTATACCGTCTGTGCACCGGGTTTTTGGAAAGTGGAGACAATGGAAATGACACTTTCTAAAAAGGGAAAGATTAGTGGATAAAGAAAATGGAGAAACCAGGTTGAGAGCTTAAGGAACTGAATTTTCAGAATATCTGCACAGTAGGTGAAAAGATTTTGACAAGTCTCAGAGTACAGCTGCGTAACAATACAAGTTCAAGTGATCACTGCTGCAGTAGCCTTAGCTATATGGGTTGCATTCTGCCAAGAATATAACAGCCAAGCTAGCTTCCAAAAGTTCAGGGCATCTTCTATAGACCCAAACAAACCATCAAGCGGCTTGAGCTGCCTAAAAGACAAGTTCAGGTGCAAAACCCTTCAGACCTTTCCTACCAAAAGACAGAGAGAGGCTGAGCCTTGACAGAACATGGGTCTATATCACATGGTCGAAAGCTAATAGCAGTGAATGACCGCAACTTCAAAAACACTGGAACTCGAAGTTGCAATTGTGGGGGGGCTGCAACCCCCACACTAAATACAGTGAGGAAAGGGCAAATACCCCTATCTACACTGTAGTGCGACTCCACAATAACAACTTCGAGTTCCGGTGTTTTGAAAGTTGTGGTCGTTCGCTATTAGCTTTCAACCACGTGATACAGACCCAAAGAATATAGCTAGGAACAAAAAAAAAATGCCCACATCCTAGCATAAAAAAGCACACAAAAAAAGGAAGGTGGTGGAGGGAGTGGCTACTGCAGCAGTAATCAAACATCTACTGTTATGGTAAGGTTACTGACCACTTTACAGTAGTCTTCACTATATAGGTAGATTACTCTATAACTATATCTGGGAGGTGGAAGGAGAAGACTCCAGGTGCCCCTGGAGATGGGTCTTAGCAAAGGAATTAAGCTTAGAGCTTCATAAAAGTATGTACTGGGGAGCAAGTATTGGCTTCTAGAATACTTCTAGTATATAACCATTTCCAAAAAGCCATAGATGAAGCCAAGGTCCTGAAAGAGTAGGCCTTGACCTTGCCTGGAAACAGTTTTGTTATACTGAGTATAGCAGAAGGTAATAGCCTTAGACAACCATATGGAAGTAGTCTATTTTGATACAGGTTATCCCTTCTTACCTTCACAAGAGATGCACAACTGATCTGAAGATCTGAAAAATTTAGTTCTGCTAAGATAGTTCTTCATTTGTCCAAGGACATCCAAGGTACTGAGTATCCTTTTGGTCACATTTTTAACTTCAGGTAAAGAAAACAGGGAGATGGGATTGCTTGGCTTTATATACATATATATAAATAATAAAAAAACACCTTTACTGAATTATCAGTTTTGACATAGGCAATTTTACATTTATACAAAAGTAATCAAACTGTATTTACAAGTTAACATCAACAAATATTATACTTCACATATATTGCTGCATATCATATAACCTAAGCAACATTACATAAATTATTAAATTCCTGCCTTTTTTTTTTTAAGAAACATCTTTATTAAACAATCACATATGACAAAAACAATCCCACATTACATAACTGAAAACAAACCACACCAACACAATCCTAGATGCAAGCATTTTATGTCACAAACCAAACTGACACACTCCCAGTTGCATTATACACCACTTACAATCTACCCAATCATTTTCAGTCAAACATTACATAGCTCATTTAAGTCCTGCCTTCTTTTAAACCTCATTGCTCCCCTGTATTTTCTGTTGCCACAATTCCCATTTTTCCTATGTAGTTTGCTCCTGCCCTTTTCTAAAGGCCTCAGTTCCAGTTGTTTCATCTCTTACTATATTCACTGCTTCTAATACAGTTGGTTTAGATTTTGATTTCCATTTTCTAGTAATTGTTTTTTGGCAGCCACCATAATTAGACATAGCAACATAATTAGACACAAGGCCCTACCATATCTAAGCAATTCTGATTCTGTATCATAGCTCAGAAAATCATCTCCACGTCACACCAATCTGCACGCCCAGCGTCTCTGACAGTGCAATCCGCAGGGAATCCTTAGTCCCCAACCCACCACACTCCCAGAAAATATGTTCCCAAGTACCTCTTTTTTCTCCCTGTCACCTCCAGCATTTGCTGTCTACCTAAGGAATATCTATGTAAATATTTCCAAGCAAAAATACTAAATCTTCTAGATCTTCTTGCATATTTGGGAGACAGATATATCCCCCACTGTTTCTCTGTGAATTGCTAATCCAGTTTCTTCCCAATCCTTTATAACCTCCTCTGATTCTTATAATTACCATACAATATTTTATATGCTTTACTAGTTATTCCTTTTTAATGGAAGCTTCTGTTCTAGATTCTATTAAAAACTCTACCAGTGGTGGTCATTTGTTTATGATCCCCCTACTTTTCCCTTTGTCTATACTCTTATCAGTCCTTAATAGGGAAGGTAATCTCTAACCTGCAGTCCAAATAAATCCTTGGTCTCTTCCCATTCTACTACCTTTCCTTCTCTAGTTATTTGCTCCCAATACACCTTGGCTTCTTTGCCAGTTTTCTCCAATAAATTCTAGCCCCCCTCTTGCCTACTGTCTATATCCCTAACTGCAGTGATCTCTCTTGGCAGAATCTCTTTTCTCACGTTGGCTTAGTTCTTAGAATACTTTCAGCTACTTTATGGATATAAATTATAAATAATACATGTATGATTTTTGTCATTCTCCTTAAAGGCCTGCATCCAAAATCCCAGTCTCTCCTTGTTTCTTTAACTTCCCCTCTGTTTCAACATCATCCCTTTCCACTTGGAATTATAGTTTACTGCTTGTGCTTTGCATAGGAACCTTAAATGTGTAGCTTTGAAATAACCCTGCAAATTAGTCCCAATCTACCCCGTTCTACTGGAAGAATCAGCTTATCCCACTTGACTCATCATCCCCTCCCAGATAGAGGTCGTCAGCTCTTTATTAATTGCTATCCATAACTTATCCTCTGGTTGATAAAAATATTCCTTACCTGTATATAAGACTAAAGGAACTAAACATTCTGACTGTTTGCATCTTACTAGTCATATCCATATAACAAAGCTTCCATTTTCTCACTTTTCGTATTACCTTTTGTTTAGTCTCTTTCCACATATCCTTAGCTGCCATACCGGAATTATTTTTAATCCATACAGCTAAATATTTCATTTTTATCATATCCCCATAAATACAGATATTGCTGAACCAATTTGTGTGGGGGTACATAATTTACTACTACTGCCTTTATTTTAGCTACATTAATTTTGTATCAAAAAGATTTGAAACGTTCTCAATGTTCCACAACACTGTAATGTCTCTCTGGTTTTGTCAGGTAAAAAAATAATATCATCTGCAAATAGAGCCAGCTTTTCTTGACTACCATACCAATTATATCCTTGAATTTCTGAGTCCCTTATTTTCTTTGAAAGTGGTTCTAAATATAATGTAAATAAAGGAGAAAGGACACCCCTGCCTGATTTTTCTGCTCAAGTAGAAATTATCAGAGAGGATCCTGCCCACTTTAATTTTCACCTCCAATCCCTCATATATCCTCCTAATCAACCTTTAATTTTTTTCAGGAAATGCAAATGCTTCTATTGCTGTGCCATAAAGTCTCAGCTTACTCTGTCAAATGCTTTCTCTGCATCAAGAACCACCAACAGCAATGGTTTCTTCTTGCATTCTGCCTCACTCTGGATCATCAGTGCTTTGTTTATGCTGTCAATTGTTGGCCTCCCCTCCACAAAACCACACCGATCCATATATATAAATTTTGGCATTACTTTTGTCACTTTTAGCAATTATAGACATGAACACTTTATAATCCTAGTTTCGTATTGACATGGGCCTGCATCTAGCTGGGTATAATGGATCTTATCCTCTTTAGGTATTACAGCTACCACTACTTTTCTTCCAGGATGTTGGTACTTTTCCTCCTCTTAAAATACTGTTAAACAAAACTTTTCAGATCTTTATCAGTTTTTTCCTTCCTAGCTTTCAAACATTCACAGAAATACCATCTATTCCTGGGGACATTCCTGTAGATTGGTAATGCATCACAATTTTTCTCTCATCTCCTCCTATCCTAACCATTAGTAAATTGAGCCTCATCTACCTCTAACCTTAGCATATTTAATTCTTCCATAAACATTTCCATTTGCATCACCCCTTGATTTCCATTATTTTCTGTGTTATACAGACTTTCATAAAATTTCCATATTTATAACACCTCTACAGGTTCTCATCACCTTCCTTGTTCTAAGCCCCCCCTAAGCTTGGTGATTGCCCTTTCTACTTTCTGTTGCCAGAGTCATTCTGCTAAAATTTTTTTGCTTTACTGTGATTATCAAAAAACAGTTGCATAACAGCAATCTTTCTAAATTCCTGTATATTATCGAGGTAATCCCTTACTTTCTGCTTAACATTCTGCAGTTGATCCTCCTCTTGTTCTGTGAGATCCCCCCTATTCTGAAATACTTCAACATTTGTCAGTCCCTCTAAATAATTCTTGTTACTTCTTAACGATAGCTTCCTTTCTTTTATTTCCACCCTATTTTTAAAATCTACCTTAATTTTAGCCCAGTCCCTAGCTATACTGTCAGAGAAATTTATATCTTCTGTAATAGGTCCTGAATACCCTCCACTACCCATTCCTTAAATTCCTCTCTTTTCAACAGATAGGTGGGAAAGTGCCAGTGTCTCATTTGTATTTCACTACCCTGTGTTTTTTTTTTAGTTTTTGGTGCATTATCTGAAATAGTTATTGGGTGTGTATCAAAACCTTCAATTAAATGCACATGTTCCCATGAAATGTAAATTCTGTCTAGCCTAACTCAGTTTTTATGTCTTGAGGAATAATATGTTAATTCACTCCAAATTCCTCTTACTCTATTCATATCTTCCATGTCAAATATTTTCATAAATTTCTTCAAAAATGCGCCATCCTTTGGGGGTGGCCCAGAAGGGAAAGTATAACAGACATCTTTCACTGTTACAAATCAAATTCCAGTCCCCACCTAGTAGTAATATTACTTGCTGAAAAGTGATTTTCTCTCAGAATTTTCTTAGGCTCCATTATAGCAGTTTTAGGTAGAATATAAATGCATGCCAGTGTAATCCTCCTCACTTGCCAGTATCCCCCTTAGCACTACAAATCTGCCATTATCCCCTTTTCATATCTTCTTCTATTACTATTGGAGCTCCTCTTGCAATTGGTATTCCTCTTTTCCTTTCTGCCAGATATTCCACTGAATACCCATCCTGAAAACCTTTCTTTATCAAATTCACATGTTCTGTTCTAAGCATGTGTAACATAGTGTTTTGCACTCTACATTTTTAATATAGTTCCTTACCATTTCTTTTTTGCATTTACCTGAGACCACTGAGATTTAAAGACATTACAGAAAGCATTACTGCATTAAAAAATTATTATTCCCACCTTTTATGTACAACACCTTTTTTGTTCCATGTCTAGTTCCAACTTTTATGTTACATGCATACATTGACACATTCAACTATTATACAGTTGTTTATTGTCATATCCATTTTAGCCTGTCCTCATCTTATAAAACTTTTGTTTTAATGAAAGCCCTCAAAACAAGAAACACACCCAACGCCCCCTTAAAACCTATTAACTTAGTACTAACACAAAACTATGTACATCTTCAAATACTGACGTTTTCTCCTCCTAATAGGAACAAAAGTCCCAGACAGCCAGCCACATTCAGACTTGAATTAACGTAAAAAAAAGGTTAAACATGTATGGTGCAGCCTGTGCTTCAAGTGCCAATTGGGTTTGTCTTTTCTTTATAGCTCTCCCAGCTGGGAAACCCCCTGAATGCTTTCAGAGAACACTATGTCCTTGCCAATTTCTCTTCTGAGTTTTTTCTTCTTCAGCCAATCACTCACCAGCCTGTAGCCAATTTCTCATTATCGGATCGTCTCCATGGAGACATGAAAACCAGGCAGCCAATTCCTCTTTCAGATTTCCATGGAAACATGAAGACCAGCTGCAAAATTGCTACTGAGCATACATGTATAGTGTAATGAAAAAGTATTTGCCCTCTTCCTGATTTCTTATATTTTTTTACATGTTTGTCACACTTAAATGTCTCAGATCAAACAAATGTATATATTAGACAAAGATAACCAAGTAAACATAAAATGCAGTTTTTAAGTGATGATTTTATTTATTAAGGAAAAACAACTATCCAAACCTACATGGTCCCATGTGAAAAAGTAACTGTCCCATACACCTAATAACTGGTTGTGCCACCCTTAACAACTACAATCAAGCATTTGCGATAACTGACAATGAGTCTTTCACATCGCTGTTGAGGAATTTTAGCCCACTCTTCTTTGCAGAATTGTTTTAATTCAGCCATATTGGAGGGTTTCCAAGCATGAACCGCCTTTTTAAGGTCATGCCACAGCATCCCAATTGGATTTAAGTCCGGACTTTTACAAGGCCACTCCAAAAACTTTGTTTTAAGCCATTCAGAGGTTGACTTGCTGGTGTGTTTTGGATCATTGTCCTGCTGCAGAACCCAAGTGCGCTTCAGCATGAGGTCACGAACTGATGGCCGGACATTCTCCTTCAGGATTTTTTGGTAGAGAGCAGAATTCATGGTTCCATCCATCACAGCAAGTTGTCCAGGTCCAGAAGCAGCAAAGCAGCCCCAGACAATCACACTACCACCACCATGTTTGACTGTTGGCAAGATGTTCTTTTTCCGAAATGCTGCGTTACTTTTACGCCGGATGTAACGGGATGCACACCTCCCAAAAAGTTCAACTTTTGTTTAGTTAGTCCAAAGAATATTTTCCTAAAAGTCTTGGGAATCATCAAGATATTTTTTGGCAAAAGTTTATGTTCTTTTTGGACAGCAGTGGCTTTTGCCTTGGAACTCTGCCATGCATGCCATTTTGCCCAGTCTCTTTCTTATGGTTGAGTCATGAACACTGACCTTAACTGAGGCAAGTGAGGCCTGCAGCTCTTTAGATGTTGTTCTGGGTTCTTTTGTGACCTCTTGGATGAGTCGTCACTGCACTTTTGGGGTAATTTTTGTGGGCAGGTCACACCTGGAAAGGTTCACCACTGTTCCATGTTTTCTCCATTTGCAGATAATGGCTCTCACCGTGGTTCACTAAAGTCCCAAAGCTTTAGAAATGGCTTTGCAACCTTTTCCAGACTGATAGATGTCAAATACTTTGCTTCTCATCTGTTCCGGAATTTCTTTAAATCGCAACGTCTTTCTTTTTGGGATCTTTTGGCCTACTTCACTTTGTCTTGACTCAACAGGTCTGGCAGTAATCAGGCCTGTGTGTGGCTAGTGAAACTTAACTCCGCTTTCCCAAAAATGTGATTAACCACAGTTACTTCATGATTTAACAAGGGGAGAATTACTTTTTCCACACAGGGCCATGGTAGGTTTGGATAATTTTTTCCTTAATAAATAAAATCCTCACTTAAAAACTGCATTTTGTGTTTACTTGGGTTACCTTTGTCTAATATTTGTCTAATATTCAAATTTGTTTGATGATCTGAAACATTTAAGTGTGACAAACATGCAAAAAAAATAAGAAATCAGGAAAGGGGCAAATACTTTTTCATTGCACTGTATTTGCTAGAAAAAAGCCTAATAATATTCAATATTCTTTTTTATGTACTTAGTCTTAAAACTTGTTACTAAATTAATCTAAGGTCTTGAATCTACGCACTTCCTCATGCAAGAATGAGAAAAAGCACATTAATTTTTCTTTTGTTATGCGCTTTTAACCAGGCTTTTCCATTGCATTGCCTACATTTCTCAAAACTGCAGGAGAACAGAGAGAAGGGAAAAAGAAAAAAAAACAGCACCACCTGTTTAAAATCCACATTACACTTAAAAATAACTGAGAAGTTTTACTTTATAGCATGCAAAGAAAATCGTATATCACAAAAATAGTAAGAAAAAAAATTCATTACTTCCAGTTAACCTTCTCTCCCCCTCCCCAAAGCAGTTTTTGAACACTAATGGCATGAAGTGGGGCATATATGCTTTAGAGTCCCCAAGTCCAACAAATTCTGAAAAAGTCCAATATTTCCATATTTTTTGCTTGGTCATATTTCACACACAATTATTGCATTGCAATCCCACATTAAGTTACTGGTTTTATTATTGTTAATCTCAATCTCCCAAATCCTGTCTCCATTTCATTTCCAACGTACTCTCAGTTCTTCTAGTCAACTTTCGTGCTCCCTTCTTTCATGTCAACATTTTCCAGTAAAACATTGGAAAAAGTTTCAGAGGTACAATCTCCCTGTGGTTTTAATTACCAGAAGAACAAGAAGCAGAATCTTTGTTTCACAGCTCACGTTTTGTTAGACAAACATTTGTAATTTCCTCCTTAGTATGTAGTTCATTAAAACATGATTTTGTCCCTCCAGTCCCACTTTTAGTATTTTATCCTTCTGCCAACGTTTTGTCAAAATCAACTCTCCTCTTGCTGGTAGGATTGCATCTTTACTACTAAAGTAGTAAGTTGCTTTCTTATAGCCAGGTTTGCAGCACACACATGATGTGCCCTTTCAGCTAAACTCCTGCTGTGGAATACCAGTCCACTTGCTAATCTATGCTTACATAAAATTAATGCAGTCTATTCCTTTCAGCTTCTCTGGTATTGCTGAAAATCTCATGTATTCCCTACATGCTCGCTGTCCTCTAATTCTATTTTTTTTTAAACATCTCTTCCTGAGCAGTCACATATTCAGCCAGGCTATTCTTCATTTCAACATGTTTTTTTCAGCTTTATGACCTCACCTGAATATTTGTTTAAAGCTTCTTCCATTTTTCCAGTATTTTGTTTGTGTTGATACTCCATCAGTCTTTCATTTATTTTAACCAGGTCTGTGTGCAATTGTCTTGTATCTTCCTGTAGGTTACTGGAATTCATGTTTGGAAGTTGCACTGTTTTTTGCTGAACAGCTACAGATCTTTCCCCAGTCAGTGTTTCTTCCTCACTTTTTGTAGCAATTTTTTTCCAGGTCCTATGTACTTTTTTCCTGGGATCCAGGCAGTACACTTACTAGCCAGTTACTAAAATCTACTCAAACACAAGTGTACGGGCCTTCTCTGCTGAGTTTTTGTTTTCATACTGGGAGAACTAGAATTAAGCTGCTACTCAATGTGCAGCCATCTTGGAATTGCCTGGATCACTTGGCTTAAAGTAAACTCAGATACCACTTTAGGCATAAAAGGAAGGAAGGATTAGTTCTCTAAGAAACTCTGCCAATATGGAATATGAGATAGTGGTGACTTATTCTAACAGCTTGCAACTCAGATACTCTTCTTGCAGAGTTCAGAGCAATCAGAACCATTTTCCATGTTAAGAACCTCAAGTCTGCCAGGTTACCTGGTTCAAATGGTGCAAGTGTTAGCTTCTCTACCACAAAATTAGGATCTCAAGGAGAGCCACCAGTTTTCTTGGAAGTTTCTTAAGCAAAACACCTTTCAAAAGCATTCTGACATGAGAATGCATTTAAAGACAATGATGAATGGGTAGACATGCTGAAATGGCTAATAAATAAACTTGAAAGAGGAATAAGGAAGGCCAAGGGACATTAACTCTCACAAATATTGTAAAACCAGAGCACAAATAGCCTTGAATGAGTGCTGGTTATGTTGTTGGCATAAACTAAAAAAAGTTTTCCATTTGATAATATACAATTCTCCTGTAGCAGGCTTTCTTGCCTCCATTAGTACCTGCTATAAGTCCTCAGTAAACAGGTGTCTAAAAGGAATTAAGACCCTATCATCCAGGCAGTCAAATGAAGTTGACTGACATTGCATTGTATCAAGCATCCCAGTTTTTGTGGAGTAGATCCAGTCTGTGAGGAAGTCTGTGGTAACTGCCCCTGGCCATTTCCAAAAGAAGGAAGAAGCACAGTTGCCTGGGCCAGGAGAGAGTCACCACAATGATCTTGGGGGAATTCCTTCGGAATCTTCAGAAGTACCTTGGAAATTAGTTAAAAGGGTGGAATAGCGTACAGGAAAATTACTGTCCAAGGAAAACAAATGTGTCTCTCTTCCAGGGCTTCTTGCATGGAATCCTGAAACAGAATCTTGTCATTGATTGTTCAGAGTGGAGGTTAAGAGATCTACTTAAGTTAATTCCCAACAGAAGGATCAAAACTTGGAAGACCCTGATCTAGTTTCCATTTGTGAGGGTCTGCCCCTGCTCCTTTTCAGCTTGTCTGCCACAAAATTTTACTCTGACGGAATGTAGAATGCCAGTAGAGTGAGACTGTGCTGTGATGCTATAGTCCAAGCTAACATGGCTAGTCTGCAAAGGGGATACAATCTGGTTCCTCCTTGCTCGTTGATGTATCATATGACTGTGGTATGCTCTGTAACCACTTGAAGAGGTTCTGGGGACCAAAGATGGCTCAGTGAGTTGAGTACTTGGATCAGGGCAATCATCTCCTTGATAATTATCTGCTTGCATCTGTCCTTGTTGTCCCACATACCTTGCATTTTTATCTCTTCTGAAAATACTTCCCAAGAAAAGTCTGAGGCATCTGTCATGACTGACTGCTTTGGAGCAGGGAGGGAGAAGGGCAGACCTGGATTTAAGGATATCTGTTGTCTCTACCAAATGATTTCTCTTTTGACAAAGCCCAGCACTATGATTTAAAAAGATAAAGGGTGTTTGTGTGGGGACCAAAGAGTTTTTAGATGCCACTGTATCCATCTCATGTTGAGTCTTGCCAAGGGTATCATGACATTAAGAGACCCAAAGCCCTGAGGTATTCCCTCATAGTGACAGAAGTCTGAGTGGAATACCTTAGACATAGATCTACATATAGATGTATGTTTTCCTATGGAAGAAAATATAGTGAGGTGTCTAGTTGACATCCCAGGAACACAATGATGTGTGACCGAGTTAAGACCTTTGAATGTTCCCTTGGAATCCAAGCTTATGTAAGAGATCTCTCACCCAAGACAGAGACACCCAACACTCTGAAAAGGACACTGCAAAGATGAGCAACTCATAGAAATATGGGAAAATGTAGATAGCCTGTAGCTTGAAATGTGCTAGAACTGGAACTAGAAATTTTGTGAATAGTCTTAGTACAGTGGACAGTCCAAAGGGCAAGACAGAGAACTGATAATGTTATCCAGATGCACAAAACCTTAAACTGCCGATGTCTGGATCAACAGGAAGGTGATTAGCATCATTTAAATCTAGTGTTACCAGGAAATCTGAAAGCGGATGAGGAGATAACAGCTTGTGAAGTAATATCATTTGAATTTGGGCAATATCACAAACAAATTTAGAAAAGAAAGATCTAGAACTTGTCTCCCAGCATTTTCTTACTTTCTTTGGTACTAGTAACATCCTTGAATAAAAACTCTTCCCCACATGGGAAGGAGGATCTAGTCCTATCACTCCTTGGAAAAAGTATGTGATGAAGCAGCAGTGGAAACAGGAGAGTCTGATCTGCAAGACAAGGAATTACCTCCTGGAACGAAGGAATTTCCTACCAATGCCATCTGCAGCCTTGATGAATGATTTTCAGAAGCCATTTATCTGACACTATCTCTTGCCAGGAAAAAGACTGAGATTCAGACTTTCTGGAAGAAAAAAGGGGGTAGGGTGGGAGGGAGTCGCAAGATATCGCAACAGTCATTCACATCTGTTGGACTGTCCTTAGTTTTGAGGGGTTTGAGACCATTTTGGAAACTCCTTTTCAATTTCTTCCTCAACATCTATTTATCTGTACTTTGTTGAGACTGTTTATTCTGTTTTTTTTTCAAAACTGGAAAATTTGGAAAAAGAGGGATGAAAAATCTTATCTTGAGACTTCCTGAATCAGGTTGCCCCTTTCATAGCAGTTTTTGATCACCTCTGCAGTAGAGGGGCCAAACACTAAATCTCTACCAAAGGGTGAATTTAAAATCTTCTATCTAACAATCTGGTTGGTTCAGATAATGCAGCAAGGCAAACCTCCTCAAAATACCAGTGACTTTAGCCCTGGAATAAGTATCAAAAGTCATACACACACTGTAAACAATGAGTAGTGGTCTGTGCAACAGAAGAAACTAAGTTGTTCAAGGAAGACCTTTCCGCAAAACAAGATATTGCAACTAAAACATTCCTCAAACTTTCACAACTGGTCAGAACAAGCATATGAGCCTGACTATTCAAAATTCTGAAAAATAAAAGTTGCAGAAGTACACTTTTTCCCATCCTTAACAGAAAGAGAACTGGAATCAACTAGGTGCTTAGCAGCAGTGGGATCAACTAAAGTTACAGCTGCTAGTCAGATTTGGATCAGTGTATCAACATTTAAAAAGACTGGGGAACTTTATACATTCTGTCACACCTGGCTGACTCTCAGGAAAACAGCAGGCAGTAATACACACATCCTCTAAAGCAGACAGAACAGGAGGAATAAGTGTAGGATCTGGAAAATCCTCCTGTAAAAAGTCATAGCATTTTCTGAGGGACTGAGAAACCTCAGTGTTCTCCAACTGAAAATACTGGCACATTCTAGCATCAGTCTCAGAGAAAGAACAAAACCCCATAGGGAGAATCAGAAATTAAGTTCTTCTCTGGGTCGGAATCAGAAACCCAAGGAAAAAGACTGGAAGATCTGTGGCTAGAAAAAAGGCCGACTGTGAGATCAGTCAACTGTTCCATGGTGTGATGGGTCCCTAACTTTAGGCCAGCAATCAAAGAGACTCAATCCTCAGCACGGACTCCAATAAAGGTGTGGGTTTCAATGCTGTTTCAATTAATGTGAGTTTCAAGAGCAGAGAAGTTTTAATGCAAAGTCTACTTTCATTGTGAGACAGTGTTGCTTTGTTTAGCAGATGTCTATTAGTGTTTGTGCATTCGGCTGTAAAATGCAAAAATAAAATCCAAATAATTACTGTAGAAGTAAAGCAGTATGCACACATTAGCATTTATGGCAAATGGGGGGAAAATAGGCAGGTAATGGGACATTGGAATGTCTCCAGTGGGAGTCTGGTGCCATATTTTGGCTGTCTGTTCTTCAGTTTGTATTTGAAAGTTGGTATCCCACAATTCCATTGGAGTGGGCATGGTTACATAATTATGCATATTTTATGTTAATCAGCGTACAGATTTGTATCCGTTTTTCATGGGCCTTGTCCAGATTTTTGATGTTTCCAGGTTGAGAGGTATGCCTAGCATCACACATGGGCAAGCCAAAAATAGTACCTCTTTCAAGGGAAGATGAGCAACAAATGCAGGCAAACACTACCTGGCTACAAAAGTTACTTTTTCAAGTAAAAATCACACTGTCAGCCAGCCCCAGAAAATAAAATTAAGTGTAATCTCTCTACAGAAAAAAATGTTTTCAGCTACTTTACATGACTTTTAAACTGATAGGAAAAGCAAAAGCTCCATTTAAAAGTAACAGTCTCATGACAGTCTGTTAAAACTCTTATCTTTAAAATAACTTTCCTGAAGAGGGAAGTCATATAAACGGCAGCACAAATAAGAAAACAGAAGGTTTCACCTAAAAGTAACTTATATGCCCAGTAAATGAAAAATACAAAACAAATGTCGAACCTTGAATGCCTCAGAAGAGCGTACTCTTCAGCAGCAGTACAGCTCTGAACGGCTTCACACCCAAGCTTGTCTTTCAGTCAGCTCAGCTTAAGCTGCCTGACAGTTTGAGCACATGCAAGGTGCCCAGAGTCTTTGGAAGCTTGCTGGGTTTATATCCTTGGCAGGATATAATCCATACAAGCAAAGGCTACTGCAGCAGTGATCAATATGAAGAACACAAACAGGTTTCTCAAAAGAGAAGCAACAGATGGGGGAACCATACATGCCAGGGACAATAAAGGAGTAAGAGGATGACCCTGTTCTGAGGAGCTTTGTCTTGTGGAAACAGGTAGAAAAGCATGGAGGAGCCCAAAGGGGCATGACTGTGTGGCAGAAGCAGACACCAGCTCAGCATGCTAACAGACAATTTCCCAGGAATGTGAGCAACCATGGTTCATACACATAAGCTCATTCCCATCTCAGCAAAGAGGATAAATTTGATTCCTCCCACTTGTTAATATAAAAAGACAGACATAGTAAGCATATATGAAAAGGAGCTCCAAAAGGTCTAAAAAAATGTTGATGTGAAAAGAGAGTTCCTCAGGATACTGCATCCAAGTCTGGGGAGGACACATCTGTGGTGATTACTGCTTGGTGAAGGGATGGAAGGAGTTGCACACGGAAAGACAATTGGGGTGCAATCACCATGGTATGTGTCAGTTGCATGCTCAAGACAGATAGGTCTCATCACTGTTAAGACTGCTACTGATGACTGTTGGACCTCAGGAGTCCACTGAAGAGCTCTCATGCAATGTATGTGAAGGGTTATCATGGAAATAACAGCCAACACCATGAGGCCCAATACCTTGACACACTACAGGATTATCCAGTACAACATTAACTTGATGTACAAGAGTGGAATCTGTCCAAGGTTAGTTTGACACTGTAGTCCACTGTACACTACATGCAAACTTTAATGATGGGATGCTGTGACAGCATCAACTGGGAACAGAAAACATTCAGGGTGATTGCCAAAGGAATCTTTAACTTTGACAAGCTGATCTTGGGAAGATGCAGCAAGGGGCTAGCCATCCAAACAGAGCAAGACCTTGGCTCTCTGTGGGAAAAGGTGCACTGTCACAACAGACATACATTTTGTGATCACCGGGAAGTAGGTGAGACCTAATGAAAGTGCCCTCAACTGGAAATACCTGGTTCCAAAGAATAAGCATTAAAATCTTCCGGACTACTTGTGAATTTGATGTGCAAATAATGCTCCAGAAAGTTTAAAAAGCATATCCAATTTCCTCTGGTCAAACATGGGAGTGGAAGGATTATCTGAACTGAGACTACATACAAAAGGCATCTTTTGGAACAAAGGTACTGAAACTGCTTCACTTTAGAATCGACCTGATGCTCTGTTATTTTTGGCATGTAAAAAAAATGTAGCAATATTTTAGGCCTCTTTGACCTGGTGGGGCTAATTAACCTCCAAACCTTTTTGCCTTTGTCGGACAGAGTGAAATGTCTGGCAACAAGGGAAGGAGGGAACCTCAGAAGAGAGAAAAGGGATTCAGTAATCCCAGACAATGATGGTCCCAATGCAATAGTGCAAGTAACTGCAAAGTACACATTCGACTGGAAGGACAAGACTACTAATTGCCTTCATATGGAAGCATTTTGGCAAGTCCTCAGGACTGCTGCAGTATTTTTGGAAAGAACTCTTAGATTGCCAAGGTCATTAAGAATCCCTGCTATGACCAATGTGACCTCTCAGGAAAAGTCAGAAGAAAAGGATCCTTTACTGCAGCCTTTATTATTTTCCTTCTGATGAAGCAAAAACTGGAGAATGTGCACTGAGGAGATGAGAATTTGACACCATCTGCTGTCAAAGTTATAACATACTTCACCATCTTCTTCATATAAGCATGAACTTCTATATCAAAAACATTTGGCACAAGTAAGAGGATATTCATGTAAGTGACCTTTTTATTTTCTATAAAAGAAACGGTTAGGCATGATGTCTGACAGCAATACCTCTCTGTCTGAACCTTCATCTCTATCAAAAGCCAGCACGGCACTGTAGGAAGATAACATCTTCACATCATGTCCATCAGAAAACTGCTCCAAGGTGGCAGTCAAATTGCACACAATACCCACAGAGAACTCCACCTTGTGTCCCAGATAAAGTGGCCTCAAATAAAAGAATGAGGACTTTAAAATCCACTTTTTGAAGAGGTTTCCTCCCAAGACTCTTTTAGGAGGAAGAAAGTACAGTTGTGTACACTTACCATAAATGTAGATTTTAGAGTGTATTCACTGTTGCAGTCATCACATTTGGGTTTATCTGCTTGCAGGTAGCCCTCAGTCGGCCCGATTATCAAAGTCTTGGGTCCTGCATCGGTTGCTGTCTCATCTTCCATGATGTCAGATAGTCAGGGGTATAAAGCATGCAGCAGATGCCATCACATCAGTTTTTCTTGCCCCAGATGTCAAGTGCCCCCATAATGGGAAGAAATTATACACAAGGTTACACCACCAACAAACAGCAAATACACCAGAAAGCTTTAAGCATAGCAAGCAAGAACAGAAGTATAGTCAATACAAGTCAGGGGGCTGGAGGGAGGGTAACCAGGACAGCAACAATGAATACACTCGAACATCTGCATTTATGGTAAGTGTACACAACTGTACTATGTTCTTCGTGTTTCACTGTTGCAGTCATCACATTTTGGCAGATTCCCAAAGCTAAGGATGGGAGGAGGCAATTAGATAGCATTAGGACCAGCTATAGGCCCTGCAAGACTGCAATGGCAAAGCCAGCTCTGGGTTTAGAAAAAAAATGGCAAGTGGTAATGCTTGGTGAAGGTATGTACAGAACTCCAGGTAGCAGCATCTAGGATGTCCCTGGTAGGGACACCTATGAGAAAGGCTGTAGAGGTAGATGCAGCCCTGGTTGAATGTGGTCTTATCCCATATGGGGTAGGTTTTTCATGGTGCTTATAGCAGAAATTAATGCAATGGCCTATTCACTTAGAAATGGTTTGCTTTGAAATGGCTTCCCCTCTGCCCCTGGAGTAAATACCACCAGCAGCTGTTCAGGTTTCCTGAGAGGCTTAGTCCTGTCCAAGTAAAATCTAAGTTGTCTCTGCACGTCCAAGGAGTGCAATATTCATTCCGCTTTGTTCTGTGGATTAGAAAAGGTTGGCAAATGAATGGATTGATTAAAAGCCACACTGGATACCGCCTAGGGCATAAAGGAGGGATTGGTCCTGAGAGATACCCTGTCCACGTGAAATATGATGAAAGGCTCTACTGCCATGAGGGCCTGTAATTCAGACACCATTCTTGCTGAAGTGATGGCTAGAAGGAAGGTTGTTTTTCAGGAAAGGAATTTCAACTCTGCATTTGCAGCTGGCTCAAAGGAAGGGTGAGCCAGCTTTTCCAATACAAAGTTAAGGTCCCAGGCTGGAGTAGGAGCTCTCCTGGGTGGTCTTAAGTTTTTGGCCCCTCTGAAGAACTGCTTCAGCAGTGGATGAGAGAAGAGGGGTGGTTCTGTGTTGTAATGTACTGAAATGGCTGAGGCACGAATTTCGATGGAAGAAAAGGAAAGGCCCTTGTGAAGCATCTCAGTTAAGTACTGAAGAATATGGGGTAAATTGGGCTCTGTTGTGCCCATCCCCTGAGTTTGTCTCCAAGAACAGAATCTTTTCCATTTTTCAGCATAGGATTTTCTGGTACTAGGCCTCCTTGCCTCCAGAATGACATCCATCACTTGCTTACTGAGGGATGGTAATGGAGAGGTCAGGTAATTAATTAGCCAGGCTGCAAGGTTCAGGGTTTGAAGCTGTGGGTGCAGAATCTGGCCCTACTGCTGGGACAGCAGGGCAGGGGTTTGAGGCAGGTGCCATGGTGCCAGCAGTGACACACTGCGCAAGAGGGGGTACCAGTGTTGACGTGGCCAGTCCAGTGCAATCAGTATTGTCCTTGGTTTGTTCTGTTTGATCTTTAGTAGCACATTGGAGAGGAAGAGAGGGAAAGGCATAAACTGTTTTTTCCAGGTGAAGGACAGGGCATCCACTTTCCAGGCTTGTTTGTGATGAGTCCTTGTGCAGAATTTGTCCAATTGGTAGTTCTGAGGGGAGGCAAACAGGTCTACCTCTGGGCTTCCCCATTTGTTTCTCAACATGTTGAATATCTTTGGTTCCAGTTTCCACTCGTGTGGGTCCAAGGGATTTCTGTTTAGGTCTGCCAGTGTATTTAGCTTTCCTGGCAGGAACTGAGCCTGTAGGTACACTTGGTATCTCAAGGCGGTGTTCCACAGAGCCATGGCTAGTCTGCAGAGAGGGTATGAGTGGGTTCCCCCCTGCTTGTTTATGTACCACATAACAGTGGTGTTGTCAGTCTTTACCAATAATTGTCCTGGAAGAATATGATCCTTGAAGGCTGTCAGAGCATTCGGTACAGCTAACATTTCTTTTTGACTGATATGCAGGTGCATTTGACTTGGGTTCCATTTGCCCTGAATGCACTGCCTTGCCAAATGAGCCCCCCCCCCCATGTATAGTCTGATGCATCTGTTGTTATGGTTTGGGCAGCAGGGCGTAGAGTGAATGGCGGTCCCTTGTTTTGGTGGCACGCCTCTGCCCACCAAAGAAACTATCTTTAGACAAGGTATGATGGGAATCATTGATTCTAGATCCTGAGAATGTTGACACCATAAGCTGTTTAGATACCATTGTAGTTTCCTCATATGCAGTCTTGCATATGGAATTAGTAGAATGCAAGAGGCCATGAACCCTAGTACTTGCAGTATTTTCTTTGCAGATAGCTGGGTCTCTGTGGCCAGTAGATTGAAGTAGGCTGTCAAATTAACTTGTTTCTCTGGCGTGAGGTAGGCCATCTGGGAAGTTGTATTCAAGCTTACTTCCAGGAATACAATTTGTTGGCAGGGTACAAGATTTGATTTATTTTCGTTTATGGTGTAGCCCAGAGAAATTAGCAATTTCTTTAAAAATGCCAGATGATTTAATAGTATGTCCTGGATTTCCGCCTGAATTAGACAATCGTCCAGGTATGGATATATTTGAATATTTCTTTGCCTGCAAAATGCAATGACTGGAGCTAGGCACTTTGTGAATACCCTGGGCACAGTAGATAAGCCAAAGGGCAGTGCAGAGAACTGACCGTGCATGTAGCCTGCTCTGAAGCTTAGGTGTCTTCTGCAAGATTCCCTTTATTGGGATGTGCAGGTAGGGTTCCTTTAAATCTAGTGTTGCCAACCAGGCATTTTTGCCTAACATGGGAAGCAGCTGATGAAGAGTTAGCATCTTGAATTTTGGGATTACCAAAAATGTGTTCAGAATAGACAGGTCCAGGATAGGACACCACTTCTTGTGAGACAGGTTGAATAGCCCTGATGCTTAAAAGAGAGAGAACCTGCTTTTGAGCCTCTGTCCACTGATTTGAGGGTAGGGTCTGGCCAACCGTTTGGGGTTGGTAAGGAGTGGAAGTGGAATCTGCATTCTTGGGAAACAGAATTTAGAACCCATTTGTCCTGGGTAATGAGTTCCCAATCATTTGCATGCAGGGCGATCTTTCCCCCCTAAAGGAACAGTCAGTTGAGCAGGGCTTGGAAGGTTTAAAGTGAAGTCACTGAGACAATTTACCATAGGGGAGAGTCTTATACTCCCTGATTTGGAAGTGGGAGCCCCCCACTGCTTAGTCCTGTGAGCACCCTGGTGCTGGAGCCTGGGTGTTCTGCTAGCTCTGGGTTTGGACTGAGAAGGCCCAGAAGAGGCAGGAAAGGACCAATTCTTAGATGGCCAATGCCTATTAAATCTGGGAGGCTGTACCTGCAATAAATCTTTAACAGTTAGCATAGAATTAGCTTTTTCCTCCATATTTTTAATTACTACTTCTGCTTTGTTGCCAAACAGGCAGTCATGGTTTAAGGGAGCATCCAGCAATTTAGCTTTAACATGATCTGGCAAAGATTGCTCCTTAAGCCAAGCATGCCTTCTAAGTACAGACCCAGTAACAGCAGCCCTGCAAGATGCCTCTAATGAATCAAAACCACATTGCAAAGTATGTTTTCCCACTTGTTCAGCAGAACGCATTAAATCCTGCAATTCTTTATTTTCAACACAGTCAGGAATCAACATCATTTTCTGTTTAAGCAATCCAATAATATGCTGCTGATACTTCAACATATGAAACTGGCAGTTTAAGGCCCTAATGGCCAATGTTGCAGAAGTGTATACCTTCTTTACCCCATCTATCCAGCACCCTGGAATCTCTACCAGAGGGAGTAGGAATTTTGACAGCAGTGGCCTTAATGCCCTTGGTCCCTGTGAAATCGTCCCAGCATCTGCAGTAGGATTTATAAAGAGGAACTTGTGAGAGTCAGGTACCCTGTAATACCCATCAGGTTTTCTGGGAGCAGGAGGTAAGGTGTCAGGGGCCAGGCTAGATTTCAAAAAGGCATCATCTACAATGTCCAGTACAGGAGGGATAGCTAAAGGCCTGTGTTGAGGCAGGAGTAAGAATTCCCTAAGCCGCTTTTTGGAGTCAGAGTAATCCTGGCTTTCCCAGCGGAAATGCTCCCTAAGAGTATGCAAGGTTTCACCAAAAGAGAAATCCGCTGGAGGGGAAGCAGAGGGAATGGAGTCCTCTGCATCAGAACCCTTAAGGTAAATGAGGGCAAATCCTGGTATTCAGAAAAAAAAAGAAATTTCAGAATCCTGATCAGAAAGAAAATCAGTTCTAGGTCTCTTGGAGGGAGCAGGGTGGCTTCCCCTGATTAGAGTAATAAGCTCCTCAGCCATTCTTATTTGTTTTTTAGGCACAGAGGCCTGCACATGCGGTCTGGGCATTGATTTTCTGGGCATGGACTGAGTTTTAGGCCTTGAAGAAGAAGATGGCGTCTGTTTAATAGGCAAGTCAGTAGGCCTGAATACACCCTCAGAAGACTATGATGCACAACGGCTCCGGACCCATCCAAGGTAGAGACATACGCAGGTTCCACAGTCGAAGAAGCATCTCGCGGCATACCGGACTCCGAATGGGTCTCAGTAGAGGCTTGCAAATCTGAAGTAGTGGGTATCAGGGGCTGCAAAAGCACCTCACTGAGTACCGGTGAACTGGCAACTAGCTTAGGAGAAGCGTCGTCGGCAGCTTTGGACCTATGCGGTCTGTCTTTATCTTTGCGTTTTTTCGGAATGTTGATAGTCGGGTGGCTTACCGAAGCCATTTCTGGACAATTGAACAGAGTACCAAAATATTTAGATGCGAAAATGAACAGACGACGAACAGTATGAGGTTTGAATAAGGCACAAAACCAACAGAGAGGTACGTCGTGGTCTGGGCCTAGGCAAGGAATGCAGTATGAATGAAAATCTTTATGAGGTATTTGCTTTCCACAAGAAATACAATTATTAACTTTTACTGAAATTGGTTTAGAGCAAGAAAAAGATTCCCCAATGGGGTACTTAGTTTAGTTGAAGACTTCTGATCTGAAACTCGAAAACAAAAATTTCAGGAGTCGGCTGTCAGGCACTTGCGAACAGCTTCTGCTTCAGACACCACACGGGAAGAAAGAATGCGTCGGCTGCATGCTTTATACCCCTGAATATCTGATGTCATGGAAAATGAGACGGCAACCGACGCAGGACCCAAGACTTTGATAATCAGGCCGACTGAAGGCTACCTGCAAGCAGATAACCCAAACGTGATGACTGCAATAGTGAAACATGAAGTACATCTACAGGACTAAAGGGTAGGTGTCATCATAAAAGATGCTGATCAAAAAGCATAGTCCAAAGTACATATAAAACTTTGTCATCCTTCTTTGGGACAGGAACCACTGTGTCACGGGTGGATCAGGCAGTTTGAGTGGCCACAGTAATGATATCGCAGGTAGAAGGAATGATTCACACTAAGGTTTATTTGTGGTTTTAAAGGCTTTGCACAAATTTTTTTCTGGGGATAAATGGTCAGAGAACCATCCAACTCTAATGCATCATCTTTAGGTTTTCACAAAACCTGGGGTCAATGGGGGATGTTAGTACATCAGTGGCGTCCCTTTTCATTATCAAAATCAGGATAACTAGAAATTAGAGTTATCCACTTCATCATCCAGATCAACAGTTGCAAGGGAAGTCTAGGCATTTCCTTTTACAACAGATCCTCCTCAGGAAACTTTGTGGGGGCCTTAATGAGGAAGATTATGAATGCTTGTGACCTGAAGTGGAAGAAAAAAAAAAGACCCTCCTAGAATCCTTGGTTCTGCAGTCCATTCTATGACCCCAAATGTGATGATATGAGGAATGGCCATCTGTTCCAGGGAGAGTTGGGCAGTGCATGTGTAACATATGCCAGCATAGCTAGCTGGAGTTTTGTAAAGAATTTTATGTCATTGACTATCACTCTGATTTGTATAGATGCTTATGTTAAAGTAGTATTTGCAAAGTTGCTTGTATTAAAAATGCATCAACAGTGGGTCCTGCTGGAAAGAAGAGAGAGAGAGATACATGTAGGTTAGATAGTATTATTACAAATTATTAAATGTATAGGTTTTGAACAGAGAACTCTGGAAGGGAAGAGGTTAATCTCAGTCCAGCTAATTTTGAAAAATAGGATGAAAATTAAATGGGTTGGTTTAGGCCATGAAAATTTTTATCTTAAAAGTCTGATTTCAGCCAGAGACAAAAATTTCTGCGAAAAACGGGAGTAGGATTCTTACTGTATTATCCTTAGGGGGTGAACTAATTGCTACCCTGGAAGGGTGGAAGCTTTTGAAACTGTTTTACAGCTTTCAGATGCTGCAACAGATCTTAGCAAAGTTCGGTGTGTGTATTGTACCACACTCAGGTGACCAAATGTGATATTCTATAACCAGCACCGAAATGTTTTTTTGTCCCCCCCCCCCCCCCGATATTAGTGACAGATAATTTGGGACACTCTCAGCCCCCCCGATATTAGTGACAGATAATTTGGGACACTCTCAGCAGCATTTTTCAAGAAAGATCTCACAGATATCTCATACAATTACACATCTCATTTTGCCTTGCTGTAGTAAGGAACTCAACAAATCCCATCTTGCCTGGCTGTAGTAAGTAACCAGGGAATAGTAATTCTTTAGATTTGTCAGGAAAATATAGTGAGATTAGTTACGTACTGTTTTTCTGCATCTGTGAATCTATCCAACTAGGTTATTTTTATATCCTGTGTGATATAAACTCTGGTGTGCACTATAACTAGATAATACAATAGAAAACATGACAAAACTAAGTATTATTAAATAATTTCTATACCTTTCATTGTGGTTGGTCTTTTAAAGAATATTTTTAAAATCTTAAGAGTACTTATGCTTATTTTAGTGATACTGTGGCCGCTCCTGTCAGTCTTATTGCATTGGTGAAACTCAACCATTTGTATTGGTATTCATTTTACTCATTTGGGGTGGTGCAGTGGTAGCATTGTTGCCTCACAACAAGAGGTTCTCCTGTTAGATTCTCGGCTGGAGTGCCTTGTGTGTGGAGTCTGCATGTCCTCCCCGTGGTAGTGTGGCGTTCCGAAAAACATGCGTGAATGGGCGTGCCTTCGTTGAAAGTTGGGCATCGAGCTGGCAACTCGGCACTGTAAAAAAAAAAAAAAAAAAAACTACTGCCAATCCTTAGCGGACCGGAGTTCCACTGTGGCGACCCCTAACCGGGAAAAGCCGAAAGACAACATAATTAGGTACCTTTGTAACAGCCTTAGGGTAGCTGACTGGTGGCAGCGTAATGACCTTATAGTCTGGGCAGAGGGGGTACAGCTGGTAAATCTGTGCCAGTCTTTCCCAGGTGTGCGTGTGTGTGACAATAAAATCTCCAAGTGTGTGTGTCAACTACTTGGAACAGGGCTCCAAAGTGGTCAGTGGTAGTTTTGGTTGGGGCCTGGAGAGAGACAGAGTCTAACCCATCTGGAATGTGCTCCCTGTGTGCTTATAAGGAAAATTGTGCTTGGTGCAGACAGCTACATCTGACAATACTGTATCCCTTTTTTGCTCCTAGTGGCCATCCTTCACCAGTGTCAGTGGTAAGGACTGAGGCTCCTTGAGTACTGGCCCAGAGTAGGGACCATCACACCAACGAACAGAGAAAGCAGCACACATAGCTGTACTTTGGAACAAAGCCTCAACCAGTCTGGGCAGCGTGGCCAGAAAAGACCAAACGCCTGAAGGCAGAAAGGTTAGAAAAGGTGCAGGTATCAATCACAGCAATGAGTATAGAACCAGTGGGCTGCCTTCAAAATAAAAACATGTCAAATTGGATGATTCTGGACAAAGAATCAAAAAGGGCTTGACTGCTGCCAAAATGGTAAACTTTGAAAACAATGAGCTTAATGCTAATGCCAAAAATCCCAGACTGCAGCACTTGCAATGGGGAATGTTAAGTAAATCCAAGTCCACAAGGGGGAGGGGTTCCACCAGCACTTATGACATACCAGCTGGTACTGGCTTTACGAGGATTGGAGCCACAAAAACAGCCACTGACCAGGAAGACTCCAATGGCCTGGAATCTGAAGGGGAAGGGGCAGGGAAGTCACAGCTCTTATCTAAAACCCTGGGGGTGCACAGGCACCACCCAATTGTTGCTGTACAAACAAAAGTTATGAACTCACCATAAAGTTCCATGTTTGTTATCCAACTCGCCTATATTCTTGCTGGTTGGGTACGGAACAGAGCATCGGTTCTGACTCAGCCTAATACAAAAGCTCGAGAGCTTCCACTGGCACAAGGCTAACCCCCTATCCCATGATGAACCGGGTAAGTTACCCAGATCTTGTTTGCAGGAGAAAGCAGTACTAGTAATACTACCTATTCATAACAACAGGTTGTGAAACTGTAGGAGGAGGAAATCAGACTCCAAAACCAATATAACTATATGCACACCAAAAAAAAAAAAATTATATATAAAATAT